>NW_027355821.1:399126-535026 GCF_012295235.1 Primulina huaijiensis | reverse complement strand
AAAAATATCGTACAAGCACGCAACGCGTGCGTCGGTGTACTAGTTTTTAATAAGTGTGAGATCCTTAGAAATTTTTAGTTTTGCCCCATACAATTTTTACTTCTAGTTTAGTGTTGACTTCAAATTTTATCTCAATTTTGTTTGTCAACTATTCAAAATGTAATTTTTTGCAGAATCATATATATAATTTTTTTAAAATTAATTTTCCACTTAAATTATCATGAAAATTCACTATGATTTACGTTAAATCATATTTCAATGTTTATACCCAGGTATTATTTTAAAATAATTAAAATTTATCTCGTAAATAAATTTAAAATTTTCTCTTAGTTAGTTAACATTCAATTAAGCTTGTGGGCTAAGTTCGATTACATTGAAACGGTGGTAGTGGATTTGGGCTGGAATTTGAGATCTAACCGGCCCAAACCACTGATCCACTATTCATCAATAACATCCTTGGCAGAAATGGAAAACTTGCGAAAGGGGCAGCAGCGAGTTTTAAACCCTAATAACCCAGTGCAGTGCACACTGGGAGGAAGAAAAATCGAGCGCACAAGATGGACCCATTCTCTTCTTCATCGTCAGCTGGATCGTCTTCCAAATTCTCGCCGGATGATTTGATGGATCAGCTGAAAACTCAGCTGGCCCAGGCTTATGCCGAAGAATTTCTCGAGGTACCTACCAATATCTTGCTCTGGAACTTCAATCAGTTAACGATTGTTACTTAGAATGTGAACATATCTCTATCTTGCTCTCGAAAGTCGATTAGAATACAAATTGCGAAATTGTATGCGTCTGATGATGTTGGTGCGGTTATCGTGCTTGACATTACTAGGTTTCGTAAGTACTTGTGTTAGAGGTTTGAACGACTGGGTTCATACCTCGTAGTGTAACATTGTCAAAGCGTTTCAACACAGCTTGAGAAAAAACCTAGGTCCGAACATGATTTTCGAGTCGTCTTGGAAATTATTTGATTCGTATTTGAAAGTATCGAATATTCGAATTCGAGCCAAACTCAAAAATTTTCGAAATTATCATATTCGAGCCTTTAATTTTGAATAGCTTGATAATGTGTTCAAATATTCCCCATCGAACCCGAACTGAGTAATGATCCGAACCAAATTCGATCTAAAATATTAAACTTTTCGAGCTTCAAATCGAGCTCGAATAGTCTGATTCAAGCTTTGAAATTTCCTTCATATTTTACTCGATTTAGTTTGTTTACATCCATTTATAATAAATCCATGGTAGCTATTTCACTTCGATCTGTTTTTCTTCTGACTCCTGCATTAATTCTTCTGTGCCGTTGCCACCTCCCCTAACGATCCATTGACATAGACCACTCCCAGCATGGGATTAATGTGAAAAAACCCCGTCACTAATGTAATTAAAAAAAATCTTCCGTACCATCAATGAGCAAATCAGATTTACGGTATAGAATCTTATGAGCAAACAACATAGACCAAAACAAAGCAGTGCTCGCTGCTCCCTGATTTCAGTATTTTAGAGTTTACTGCTAGTGTCTGTAGAACCAAAAAAATGGCAAGTTCTTAACAAATAAATATAATCATATTAAATCGCACCACAAAGTACTTGGTACAGTGATTTTCCCAGATTTAAAACTCTGTGGCTTGCCCTAATTCCTTCACCTTTGGGAACCACTAATTAGTTCCTGTTGGCTCTTGGCATTCGTGGGCTGCTTGTTTCAATTAAATGTACGTCGTGATCTTGGAATACTTGTACTATCCCGTATCCCACCGGACCCCCCCCTGTAATTCTGTGTCATGTCAGCGTGTTGTGTGTTACTTCATCAATTGAGCGTTTTGGTATCAAACACTATGAACAAACTGATTTCTTAATTAATTTTTATGGGGTATTTTGTATGTGAAATCACGTGATGAATAATTTACATAGAATGCAAATGCTTTTTTTGCATCATATATCTGGTAGTTCTTCTTTGTTCATCCAGCCTATCAATAAAATTTTCTTAATGGCCACACAGACTGTGCGAGGGAAGTGCTTTGATAAGTGCATCACTAAACCCGGTAGTAGTCTCAGTGGTAGTGAGGGCAGTTGCATCTCCAGGTGTGTGGAACGCTATATCGAGGCCACTGGCATTGTTAGCAGAGCCCTCTTTAACCAACCTCGCTGATATTACCTGGAGCAATAAGTACCAAATACTCTACGGAACTTCACAGATGTTAAGTGCACTTGGTGTTCAACAGATCTCCAGATGAGCCTCCACATATCGGACTTCTCTTTTGATGAATTTTTCTACACTTTTTGCATTGTGTACCTGAGGAAATTTTGGAACCCAGTCACTTAGTAAACATTGACATTGGCCTTATGAACGACATGCTGCCCCATATGACCTGCTGGTGTTTTTATCTATGGTTCACATACGTGCCTAGTTGTGATCACAATTAGGAATATAAATTAACAAAATCTCGAATACTGGCTCAAAATTCTTTTAGCTGGCTCAAAATTTTAAAACTATTAATAATGGCTCGGTTTGGGTCGAGTTAAAGTTTGAATTCATATTTGATCGTTTGGTAAAAAAATTATGTTCTATGTAGAAAATTCCTGAACTTCAGCTCGAGTTTATTAGCTCATTTATTTTGAATATATTTATAAAGTTTATAAATACATAATGCTCACAAGCAGCTCGCTTGTCATCATCCATTGAATCAAGTAATTAGAGCTTGGATTCGATTTCAAAATTTTATTTGAATATCTTCAAGCTCGGCTCGAGTTTGACAAGTTCAAGCATGAGGCGAATGTTATTCGAGTAATTTAAAAAACTGACTCGATTTGTTTGTACTTTTAACCACAATCTTTGTCCTTTCATTTGGTGGTTTTATATTTATATTTTTCGTTCTGCTTAGAAGTATCCTTAGCAATATTTGACTGTAAAGTTACCAGTGTAGGAATTATGGATAATTGATTTGAGAGCTTGTTTGGTGGCTTAAAATGCAGTTTATTTTGTAGATCCACCCTACGTAGCGACAAGGAACAATGCAATGGCAACTGTTGCTTGCACATGGCATTTTGGGTATTGCCTCGAGCTCAGTCTTTGATTTCTATTTACTGCTTTTGAATGATTTATACTATGGGGCGCCGGCGCTGCCCCCCTGTGAGGGACGTCGAATTATGGGGTGTCCCCTTCTCTGGGAAATCAAGTCAGCATCAACCACCTTCCTAGGTTTAGAATTTGGAGGTGTGATTTTTTTTTTGTTCATGATAAAAAGAAAGAAATGTTATAGCCTTAGTAAAGATGTTACTCCAAACGAGAATTTCTCCCAAAAGAGAAAAATAATAGTGAAGGGGAATAACTCAAATATGGTATGTATAGGTCAAAGGAATGTGTTGCATTGGTGCTTTCATGTGGACAATAAAGGGCACGTTAGCAATTAATGTGTGATAAATTTACAAAGTCTTTAACAATTGGAAGTAAGGATTGTCGAGTCTGACTGCTCCGACGATTATGTGTGCCCATAAAATGTAATATATATTGAGTCTCTCTTATTTATAATTATCCAAGTATTTGCCGCGTGATAATGTGTCATTTTTATTGTTCATTTTTCCAATTCATTCATTGTTTTATGTACCGTCAAACACTCCTGCGGACTCATCCCCCCTCGAAGTTGTAGTCGGGAGTTTTCTTGGGATTTGATGGCCGTTTACAAGAATATTTTCAATTACGACTTGGTGTATTTTTGACAAAATTATTCATTTACGAGTCAGCCAGCATTAATTGCATAATAACACCAACACCAACTATAAAAGATACCAGATTAGCCCGAATTCAAAAATCGAGGCTTTCAGCTACCTAAAGTATCCTGAATCGCTTGCTAATCTCACTATTAGTCCGTTGCATGTTTCGATTCTAGACGCTCTACTAGAAACAATGGCCATATTTTCACGTATTTGTTCTCCTCCTAAACCCGGAGACAAAATCAGCATGAAGTTAAAATCAAAACTAGTACCCAAGTCGCCATTTCAAATTTGGACCAAGTCCGTACAAGCTATGACGTTGTGTCTGACCACAATCAATGTGCTAGTTTTTAAACATCCATTAACGCCAGTTTACAAGTTTTCCCAAAAATTTAGAAGAAATTATAACTAAAAATGAAGTATTTGGGATTATGTAGAAACAAACATATTGGTCTTCCGGTAAAATTTTCTGCAAAGAAAATAATTCACCAGTCCCCACACCCCTTTAGTCCACTTATTTCCTTAAGGTCTGCAAGATGTACTCAGCATAAAGGTCCCTGCACAGTAGCAAGAATAAGGATTTTAGCTGAAAAAGTCATTAACCAAGTGACATCTAGAAAATCTCAAACGAGAAACATACATGGAGTGTTGAATGGCATCCTTGGCAGTTTCGGAAGGCAAAAACTCGTCCACTGCTACTTCTTTGTGTTCATTCTTCTTGTCTAAATAATTGTGAAGGAAAAATCTTCATCCTCCATTTGCATGTAGGCATAGATAACTATAGAACCGTTCACTTGTCACTATACATGAAAAGTTATTTCAAATATTTTAAATCGTACATGATCACTACGAAAGTGATATTTTGATCAGTTTTTTGATCGGTGTCCCCACGAAAACAACTATTGCTCCTATAATCACCATATGAATAATTGCATGGAAACAAGCACGTATCTTGGCTTGTGATACCAAACCAAAAACTTATCATTGCCCAAAAAATAATTAGTACTGATCGGGAAAATCGATTTTCTTAAACTGTTTTTCTTAAACTGTAAAACAGAGTTTTGATCACCGTATCGGTCGCACAACACTTAAAATTTAGTAGTCAAGGATACAGTCTTCAAAGAAGCGCCGGATTTCAGTTAGCCTATGAGGTGCCAGCTGACTGATATCTGTGTAGTGGCGATACTCTGGATCGTCAGCACATACCGCAATTATTTTATCATCCTTCTCTCCCTATTTCGGAAAAAAATCAAAGCTATCCTTTTCTAATTGATTGATGTAACTTTGTAATCTTTAGATGGATCGCTACCTGGTCAATCATAGGCATCAGTCCAATAGCTCTGGCCCTGAGAAAACAGCCTGGGACGACAGGCTCCTGTGTGAAATCCAGTTGAGTGTTATGGATACTCAAAACAATGAAAAACAGAATAGGCGGAAGATCTTGAAACTCATTTATTGTATATACTGTTAAAACCAGTTAAGTTTTTTACAAAGAAAATAGGCAAATTTAACAACCTGCATTAGGACTAGAACGTCCATAGGGTCATTATCTTCACATAGAGTTCGTGGAATGAAACCGTAGTTATGAGGATAGACCACTGATGAATACAATATGCGATCAACCTGCACATCCATTAGTATAGGAAATAAATTTTCTGCTGGCTCATAGTTCCACTCGTGGAGATAGGTGGTTCTTGACGTTGAGATAGCTAATCATAGGAGAGGTACTATCAGGCGAGATAGTTTAAAGTTACCTTGATCAGACCAGTTTTTTTGTCAAGTTCATATTTCACTTTACTTCCTTTGGGTATCTCGATCACCTGAAAGAAACGAAACCTGATTAAAACAATAAAGATCTAAGGCCCACAATGAGAAAGTCATGCAAAGAATCCCAAGAATGTTGGTTTAGAAATCAATTGCCATTTTGAAAGTTTAAGTCATGGACACTCCTATTGTTAAGATGGGATATAATTATTTATCAAAAAGTTTCATGGGATGAAATGGGCCACAAAAAACTTCGAAAATTTTTGTAAGAGGTAGATGCAAATAACAATATCCTGAATAGGCATCAAATGCATCGTCGAATGTCATGACATTGGTTGAAAAAGAGATAAAGGTACATACAACATTAATAATTTCAGGTGCTCCGCGGCCTGCAAAACACACATCAAGAGTTATCAATTTATTGCCGATGAATAGCACTCCGTATAACAAAAATACAACTTTGCCTCGATTACCGATCTCAAGGTCATGCCAAGGATGAGCTGCAACTGATCTCCTTGACAAAGATGAAAGGATTCTCTCATTTAAACGAGGAGCCCGCCTATGAGGTGCTACTGGAGATCCACCGTTGTCGGCCATTTTCTGCACTAAAACTTAGAAGCAATTGGATATCAGTTATATGCATCACAACCATCATTTGCGTTTCTATGACCTGCACTTTGTACGATTAGCATCCCAAGATCACAGTTCTATAAACTTTGAAAGTTAATACTATAGTCTATAAATCATCGATTGCACAACTCGCCCAATGCACCAAGGAGATTTACGCTAAAGCATACGATCCACCAGACAAAGATGATGAAGATTGTGATAATTTACATTTTCCAGCGGGTGTAACCATAGAGGTTACTGGCTCATTCAAATTTTAAAATTTCAATGTAATTTTCCTTTTAAGTATAGATTTTGACGATTAAAATATTTAATGCGCCTGCCAAGTAAATTATTTAAGATCACAACTTTCACTCTGTGCAACTGATCTGGAAAATCGAAATGATGATCGAGATCCTAAAAGTAGAAGCTCAGATAATTTTCAACATTGTGACTACGGGAAAGCTGTAAATATATTTCATAAATTCCAACAGCCAAAAAGAACCGATGATTCTTGAAATCGAAAAATAAAGAACAGACCGCGCTTCGTCAGAAATAGATTAATTCAGTCAATCAGGAAACACTAAGATCGCCAATAAAACCAATTATTTGCCACAGAAGTCGATAACACACAGAATGGTGACATCCATTTTTAAGATCGATCGACAATTAATCAGACGACATAAACAGAAACAAGCAATAATCGAGGAAGAAAACCCAAAAAGGTACCTGGACAGAAACAAGAACCCAGATGAAGATGGTGGAGAGAATAACAAGCGGATGCTCAACGGGTACACATCAATTGGCTTCTTTCGGGCGTGATATATACGCATTTGTCTATGGAAGCAAGTCAACGACACGTGGAAACACGAGAGCACGAATCGCCAGATGTCCAAATTGCTCCTTGTAATAATATTACCAAAATCTTCTTTCACATTACATCATTTAATAAAAAAAATATTAAAGCGAGATTCGGACTCGGTGAACGTGGAAACGAGCTTTTTGTGGCTGATTTGGAGCTGATGACCCAACTCCCACCATTGGCTTGGAATCCACGTCCTCCTACCCCACCAACCATTTCAAAATTTTAGGGTTTGTATACGTGACCGAGTATACATATTCACGTAGACCATCAATTCTCGAAGTATATATATATATATTATTTTGATAATCTCTATTGATAAATTTCAGTATTAATCAGGTATGTTTTCTCTTTTATTTTTGAAATTTGAGTTAGTTTTCATTAGAAATGTGTGATGTGATACTGTTAAGTCAATATAATGTTGGAGTCATGTAGATGTCGTATAAGTGTCATTTACTCATATTAACGTCATATCGAAAAAATAAATAAAATTAAAAAAAACAAAAACAAACCAATAGTGAATTTTGATAAGACTTCCATGACCAATATTACAATTTTTTGCTATAAATTTAACAGTCCAACGAATAAATTTAAATATGTTTTTGACTATTTTAATTTGACGAAGGAAAACAGACACTTTTTAAACAGTCCCCGCTTGTTGCTCAAAAACAGATCGTATGAAATGTGGATGGACATTGTCCAAATCACAACTATTTCATATTATTTATTTATTTACACCGTAAAGATATTGTTATGATAATTAATTCTAGTTTCCAAAATAGAACAATTTTTCCTTGGATACCCTTTTTCTTCCCTTATTATTATCCTTTTAACTTAAGTTTGGATGGATGAAAAAAGATTATCAATTCGAAAAACTTTGAATTTAATCAAAATAGAAAGGTCAAGTTTTCAAATTTGTACCCAGTGGGGTCATTTAATTTTCACAAAAACTCTGGGAGACGGTTTCACGGATCAATTTCGTGAGTCGAATATATTATTTGGGTCATCCATGAAAAAATATTACTTTTTATGATAAGAATATTAATTTTTATTGTGAATATCGGTAAGATTGACATGTCTCACAGATAAAGATTCATGAGATTGTCTCAAAAGAGACCTGCTATTTAATTTCTATAAAATCAATATTCTTTAGAGTTTAAAAGAACAGTACCAAAAATATTATTTATTTCATTCAACTGTCGAAAAAGAATAACAGTTGACCAAAAAAAAATATTTAGATCAATTAAAGCAACATTTGCATGAATAAATTATTGAGCAAGAAATGTTGGGAATTCAACTTCATGTACATGAGACTATTGGGACAATTTACATTCAAGTTTAGAAATAAATTAGCATCGACCCTCTCCAAATGTTAAATATTTATGAAGTCAAATTTTTATTTTGGTCGGTTTTTATAATATTTTTTTGAAGGTAAATCGATTCATGTATAAATATTTGAGAATAAATTATTTAGGAAAATAGTAAGAATCGATTATTTTATTTACAAAATTTTAAAATTTAGCTATAAAAAATAAATTTACACCAAATAAAACTTATTACAGAACTATTACAACTAATGACATAAACGAACCGAATCGATCTGACTATGATTTTTTTTAATATTAAACTAGATATTTTTGAACTCGAGTTCGATTCTATTTTGAAGTTAGAAAATTTTAATAATTTTGACTCGAATCCAATTAGAATCAATATTCGAGTTCGACTCGAAATATTTAAATATGTTCACAAGCTACTTGAAAATAAAGACCCAAAATTTATGAGATATATTATAAAAATAAAATATTATATCTCTCGAACAAAATAAGTCGAGTTTTAGTTCAGTTCGAATTTAATAATTTCAAATGTGAATCAAATAGTTTTTGAATTGACTAGAATAATTCAAATAAAAATAAGTAATAAGTTTGTATTTTGGAGTTGATGAATAAGAAAGAGTGGACGGAGATTGAATTGTTGGCACTAAAATGTGTTTTAAGTCATGCATCAAACGTGAAAAATGAGAACGCGGCGCACATCACTGACCAAATTACTTCAATCCTACGTATATTATACCGAGGAAGCTTGCAAGAAAATCACCATCCGCAACCCTCTCTTAAATCCCCATTAGACTCTGCACCATTTCTGATTCTGTCATCTGGGTTTGGTTTCCACTCAATTTTGGATATCGTCGATAGATTCGAGGTCGCAAAAGGACGGAGAGGCCGCCAAATTTTGTTCCGTGAAGGGAATTGAAACTGGACCCACAGGAATCCTAGCGAACCGTTCCATCTACCGCTTCTCGCACACCCTTATCTTCTCCTCGCCTCTCTCCATCTTTGGATAGATTTTCTTCTTGGAGCGCACGTTTACACATGCCGCAGAAATCCACCAGTTGCAGTCCAGCGTAACTTTGCTGAATCTTTTCTTTTATATATTTTTATCATTGCCATTCTTATCCATTTTTTCTTTCTCCTCCTCCTCCAGCTTTTATTCATTATCCATTTTGGGACTGTTGAGAGTTTATCCTATCTTTTCTTTAAGACCCCTCGAGCCATCGTTGTGCTGGCAGGCTTAATCTGCATCTGGCTGGTTCGAGGGGCTGATGTTGGTTACTTGTTTGTAACACATGGCGTTGGTTTCTTCTTTTCTTGTGAATTTTCAGAGTCCCAAAATTGTGGATCTGTTCTTTGAGCTGATGGAGTTCATATCGCCCATCTGGATAGCTCTGGTCGTTGGAGTTTTTGTGGGTTGGGCATGGAAGCCTAAATGGGCTAATCAGAACATCAAACTTGTTGATTTTACTTCAATTAAGGAAGAGCCAAAGCCAGATGATTCATTATCTACGTCAAGATCGGAAACGGTGTTTCCACAATTCTACGCTTCTATGCCAAGCTTGAGCTCATTGAAACTGCAATTACCCAGTTACATTTCTAGGTTACCTGATTCTGGTCTTGAGAAGGAAAACTCTTCATTGCCTTCTGTTTCTAGTCATAATTTAAGGTTGGCGCCGAAGCTTTTGATTTCCCAACACTTTACAAACTTGTTCAGTTGTTGGTTCACTCGTGTGAAGGCATTGTTCGTATTTAATATAATTATGAATACAATTAATATATCTTGACAAGTTGAAATTTATGTAACCAGTTCGTCGAAGTTGGAGAATGGCAAATCAAGCATTATGAATTGGGATGATTGTAAACATTTTCATAATTTGGTCGAGGAAAAAGATGGGGGCCCTGCTTGGATCCAGATGATGAATAGGTCAACGCTCAGTATGAGCTACCAGGCTTGGAGAAGAGATCCCGAGGTGCAATTCTTTGCAGATTGTGTATCTGTATTCTAGACATTGTAGTTTTGCTAAATTTTATTGTAGAATTGAGTTTTCTCTGCTTTCTTGTGGTTGTAATGATGATCTATGCTATTGCGCTAGATTGTGACTACTTTCTTGTGATTTTATTGACGATTTGTGTGATCATGTGAGTTTCACTCCTCTCTTATGATTTTGTTGATGATTTGTGGAATTATGTTAAACTCTCGTGATTTTGTCGCTGATTTGTGCAGTCATGTGACTTTGCACTGGTGATTTTATTGATGATTTGTGCAATTATGTGATTTTTTTGAAATATAGAATGGACCTCCGCAATATCGTAGCCGAACTATTTATGAAGATGCCACGCCTGAGATGTTGAGGGATTTCTTCTGGGATGATGAGTTTAGGTCGAAATGGGACGATATGTTAATACACTACGAAACTTTGGATGAATGCCCCACCACAGGGACGATGCATGTTCAATGGGTGCGCAAGGTAGGAAGAACTTTTGGTTTTTATGTTATTTTTTATGCTATTTGTTTCTTTCGGTTGCACCATGGGGAGATTGATAAAATTCTTTATGGTTTGGTGCAGTTTCCCTTCTTTTGTAGCGACAGAGAATACATCATAGGTCGTCGAATTTGGCAATCTGGAAATGCTTATTATTGTGTAACAAAGGTAAGAGAAGATATTATTCTGGCATTGCTTAAGCTTGTTCTTCCTATCTCAGATTGACACGCCGATAAACAGTTACACCTTGAGTTGATATTGTAGTAGCTGAGATTCTTAGAGTAATGGCTTGCTGTTCTTTGATAAGTTGAAATCTTTCTTATTCTCAGCATTAGGCTTAAAAGCTGCTATTCTTGGATGAGTTGAATTGTTCAGCAACTTTAGTTTATTGTCGTGGTCTCTACCACAATTTTTATGAGATTCTTGGCGTAGTCTGTATGATGTTCCATTTGAGCTGCAATTTTTTGCTCTTGTGCTTCTTTTGCTCTAGACAACCCAGTCCTGGAATAATAAATCTGTTCACCATCACAGACTTGGTGCAACCAACTTGAGAGATATCCTTTTGTTTTAGAGTCATTAACTACTTAAGTTCATATGTAACTAAAGTGTCAGGGCGTTTTCTGTTGTTTTGTCTTTTTCAAGAGAAGACGTTAATAGAGCAAATAATAATTGTCAGAAGGCTTGAGTATCACGAGTTCACTTTTGGCATTGTGTTTTTTTTCCTGCTCATTCGTTGATTTAACTCAGCAAATTATTGATGAAGTGTCGGTTTGCTTGCATAAATGTAAGAGGGAAATAGATGGAGGAACACATATTTATCCTTGGCTTTCCTTCATATATTCTAATATTTGAAATGATTTCCCGTAGATATGCTATCTAGAGGAATTGGTGCCCCAATCTTATGTTATATTAAAGTCATTACTAATAGAAATGGTATTCGTGCAGCTATGAAATGAATGCAATCTAGATGTATCAACTGTTACATTATAGTTTCTTAAATTCATTTAGCAACTGGTGTACCTTTCTGAGGATATTCATACCCATTTGATTTTGCGTTGACAGGGAGTGCCATCCTCCTCCGTGCCCCGTCTCAGTAAACCAAGGCGTGTAGATTTATATTATTCTAGTTGGTGCATCCGCGCAGGTATTAATTTTCTGTGGCATAACTCCAATACGATTTATTGCACGTTTTAAATTTACTAAAACCCCAGCCTAAACCAACACTTGCTAACCTGAGTGGTAAGAGTTCGTTTTCCCATAAGTTAGGTCTCCAAGTCAAGTCTACTTTCCCAAAATGTGGTCAAACTGAGCTCGACTTTGAATTAGCTTAGCCCCAACGAGACTCCAGGAACTGGTTGGGTGGGTTGTTAGACAAAAAATTAACCAACTAAAAATCCAATTTTTTAGACGGCTTCCACAATGTCGAAATTTCTGAAATAAGAAATTTAACTTACCTAACAGATTTTTCTCCTTGAATTTTGTGGTTCAGCTGAGTCAAAGAGAGATGGTCGAACAACTGCTTGTGAGATTCTCCTGTTCCATCACGAAGACATGGGTATTCCTTGGGAGATTGCAAAACTAGGTGTGCGTCAAGGCATGTGGGGTGCTGTCAAGAAAATCGAGCCTGGGTTGCGTGCGTACCAGAAGCACAGGGCGTCTGGAGCAACTCTTTCTCGCAGCGCTTTAATGGCTCAAGTAAACACTAAAGTTTGTGTCGACTCATTAGAATCCCTAGAGAATGGCTCCGACAGTTCATCAATTGTCGAGCCTCAGTATTCAAAGGGGGACAAGCATTCGAGAGGTGGGATAGCGAAGATGTTAGTCATTGGAGGGGTCATTGCGCTAGCTTGTTCTTTTGATGGAGGGCTCTTGACCAAGGCTGTTATATTTGGAGTTGCAAGAAGATTTGCCAAAGTCGGTAGGAGGTTGTAACCGAAGGGATCCTGATACTCTTTCTTGGGGTCGTTTTCGAAAGGGTCAAATCTTTACATGGTTGTAGTTGATACTAAAGGGCAGATAGATTCCTCGACGTCTACTCAGTATCTTCGCTGAAATTCTCGCTCCCTCTTTATTGTGTACAAGCAAGAAAAGGTTCTACATTATATATTGGCTGTCTTCTTGACGATGATTTTGTCGATTATTTATTTCGAAATAACTTCAATTTTGAGAAATTTGAGTTCTCCAGTACTTGTGGTAGTTAGTAGTCGGATATTCAGTAATTTTCTTTTGTTAGGGAGCATATGATTAAAAAATCTTTGCTATAATATTAAGTTAATTAATAATAAGCATGATTTAAAAATATTTGCTATAAGATTAAGTTAATTAATAATAACTGGAAAATAAATGTATCGTAACTTCAATTTTTTGTAATGTATCGTAACTTCATTATCGAACCAACTCGACTAAAAAAGACTACAAGATATGCCAATGGGTCTGTCTACTTTGAATTCTGATGGTTTCCCACCTTATTGGTATTTTATGTCTAAGAGGGAACCCACTCACGATAATAGCCGTGAACTGACAAATCAGACGCACTACGACGTCGTTTAGCGAGGGAGGAGAAAAAAATCTCTCCAACCTCGTGAAATCAACGCCTCTAAATTTGGAATTGTCGATGCAATGTCGTCACAGGATCCGAGAAGTTGATTTTAAAAAATTTAGTGGACTATGAACTGGTGGACCCCATATAAATGGGGTTAAAGTGAAATATTCTTCTAAATTTTTATTCGCATATACCTGAGCCACTACTGTCGTGACACGTGTCAACGAGGCAGTACTACAAAATGGGAGGCTCCTCCCCGTTCCTCAATCATTCACTTCAGTTTCAGCGCAACCGTGCCATCGCGAGCTCGTCTCCAACTCTCTCTGCTGTTTTACAGGTAGAATGTAACGATTTTCCTTCATTTTTTCGGGGAGAGTGCGCGAATATTAGATCGGATTTTGTGCTTGTTTCTGATGATTCGATTCCTAATCTTATGCTTTACATAATCTTAACTGTTTATTCAAATCTTATGGAGTGTGTGTGTGTGTGTGTGTGTAAGTTTACTAATAACTTACTAATATGCTGATTGTTATTTGTTACGAGGTTTTCTGCATGTTTTGTTTTACGTTCATTGGTAGTTGGTAATGTTACTTGACTAAGTCTTGAGTCTAATACTCTGAAGTTTAGAAAGTGTAATCCGCTAAGTTTGAAAACCTAAAGTTTTGGCTTACTTTGAGAAGTATGGTTTTAATATTTTAAGTTTTGATGGCATTTGCAATTATAATTATCCTTATACTTGTTTTGATGTTCAGAGTGAGGTGTTGGGGATGGCAGCTGTGACGGCTTCACACTTTGTGTCACATATAAATGGCGGAGCCACTTCTGTTGATACCAAAACAAACCTGGCGCAGATAGGCCTGAGGAACCAAACTGTGACTCACAGTGGGTTGAGATCGGTAAACAAGATTGATATCAGTGGGAAAGTCACAACTTCGAAACTATCCAGATGCACTGTAAACAAAACTGAGAAGGACAAGCCATCAGGAGGAACAATTATCTGTGGAGTGGGTATGTCTGTGGTTTTGCTGTCGACTGAGGTTGCTCCGTGGTGTAAAACTGGCGGGCTTGGTGATGTTTTGGGAGGGTTGCCTCCAGCTTTGGCGGTACGCATCCTTCTTTCTTTGTTTTGCTTTGCTCGTTCAAGTGGAAGTCATGATCATTTTGATCACTATTTGTACTATCCTCTAACGATGTTATGAAATTAATTTATCATCCAGGCACTTGGACATAGAGTGATGACAATTTGTCCACGTTATGATCAGTATAAAGACGCTTGGGACACTAATGTGCTTGTTGAGGTTAATTATTTTTCTGGGTTGCATGTTTATGCATTTTCTATTTGAAGGTTCATTGTGCATGATCACAAACTAATTGCAGATAACAGTTGGAGACAGAGTTGAGACCGTCAGATTTTTCCACTGCTACAAACGTGGAGTTGATCGTGTTTTTGTTGATCATCCTTGGTTCTTGGAGAAGGTAAGAAAATTATGCAAATTGAATCTGTGGCTTGTTAGCTGAACTGTATAGCTTGATCATTGGTTTGATTGGATTGTGATGTTTGTGATTATGTACTTCCAAAGGTTTGGGGAAAAACAAAGTCAAAGCTTTATGGGCCAAATGCTGGAACAGATTACGAAGACAATCAACTTCGATTCAGTTTATTATGCCAAGTGAGTTTATTCTCTGTCAATTTTCGGAGGAAACGGAATTCGGATACATGGTACTTGATTTTTCCATTTTCAGTGTTAATTTATTTCACTGTTGTTTCTTATTCACTCATTGATGGAAAGAGGTGAGGACAGCGTAATTCCATGCTTCTACTAAAAATTTGCTTCTTTTATTCTAAACTATATGTTAATTCGAAAATTTTAATTTTGTGTTATACACATAAGCAGTAATTTATCACAAATGCATTCCACCATTTTGTATTTATGGATATCCATCATTCCATCCAGGCCCACCATGTATTTGCTCTTTTTTTTTTAATGTTTCTTTTCACTCATTTGGATTCATTCACGAGTTTGACATGCTCCCCGTGTGACATTTTCAGGCTGCTATAGAGGCTACTAGAGTCTTGAGTCTGAATAACAGCAAATATTTCTCAGGACCATATGGTATGTCTTGAAATTTGATCTAGATAAAGCACTACAGGATACAAATAAGGTGATTAAAATTTGTAAGATCTTCCTTTTTTTTTATAGGAGAG
Source organism: Primulina huaijiensis (assembly GCF_012295235.1). Taxonomy (NCBI): domain Eukaryota; kingdom Viridiplantae; phylum Streptophyta; class Magnoliopsida; order Lamiales; family Gesneriaceae; genus Primulina; species Primulina huaijiensis. The sequence goes on along the minus strand of NW_027355821.1, from coordinate 519,518 downwards.
GATGTTGTTTTCATTGCCAATGACTGGCACACTGCTTTGCTTCCATGCTACCTAAAGAGCATGTATCAATCCAGAGGACTATACACGAACGCCAAGGTGAATTTTTTTTACTTTCTTAGTGTGGATTGAAGCTAACAATTGTAATATTATGGCAGCATTTAAGTTCTGATGCATGTCTAAAATGGTTCCAGGTTGTTTATTGCATCCACAACATTGCCTATCAAGGAAGATTTAAATTCTCAGATTTCTCGCTTCTCAATCTTCCCGATGAATTCAAAAGTTCCTTCGATTTCATGGACGGGTACATATAATACAAAACTATTTTTTCCGTTTCTCATTGATTCGGACTTTTGGTTGTCAACGCCTGTAGACTATGGATATTTGATTCAGGCCTCTGTTTTTCGGACTTTTGAACTAATGTAAAGGGGTATGTTGAAAATATTAAACTGTTCTGATCCCTAGTCCATTTGCTCGAGTGTTTGTATTAAGGCTATTATAAGATTGTGGAAAAATAAGTTGTAGTCTTCACAATTGAAGGTAATTCTATCAGGTGATCGAATTTTTTAGTTTGTATGATTGTCCATAACTGTTGCAGGTATGATAAACCTGTGAAGGGAAGGAAAACAAACTGGATGAAGGCTGGAATTTTAGAAGCAAACAGACTTGTGACTGTCAGCCCATACTATGGCCAAGAACTTATTTCTGGGCCTGCAAAAGGTGTAGAATGTGATAAGTATATACGCGCTGTTGACATATGTGGCATCACAAATGGCATGGATATTCAAGAGTGGAATCCCGCCACCGATAAATACATTAGTTATCACTACAACATCACTTCTGTAAGATCCTATACTTTTTTTTTTCTTTTGTCCTTGTGCTGACAATAATGACACCACAGCGAGGTTACTATAGATAGATATTTTAAATCTTGTTTGATATAATATCTATTCATTTGCTTATCATCTCTGTTCCTACTTCCTAGAAATTGATTTTTTGTTGTAATCTTACTTTCAGGTTATGGATGCCAAGCCATTTATAAAGGAAGCTCTTCAAGCTGAAGTTGGGTTGCCCATAGACAGGAATATCCCTGTACTTGGATTTATTGGCAGACTCGAGGAGCAAAAAGGCTCAGATATTCTTGTCGCTGCCATTTCTAGGTTCATAGGAATGGATGTTCAAATAATAATCCTTGTAAGGAATAAATTAATCTGCGTACTTGCTCAATGTTTGTGCAAATATTGATCAAGTGTGAGATTAGGTTTAATGATTTTATCCATCCTTTCTTTCAGGGAACTGGCAAGAAGAAGTTTGAGCAACAGATTCAACAACTCGAAGAGTTGTACCCTGAAAAAGCTAGGGGAGTGGCCAAATTCAATGTTCCCTTGGCTCACATGATAACTGCTGGTGCAGATTTTATGTTGATTCCAAGTAGATTTGAGCCTTGTGGTCTCATTCAGTTACATGCCATGCGATATGGAACTGTAAGACTTTAGCTTCAAAGATTAAATTTAAGAAACTGTATATTTTTTTGGCTGTAAATTGTTTAAAACAAGTTCAGTTCGCTCAACTTTCATAACATGATCTCAAGATATAACTGCTTTTATCAGATACCAATCTGTTCATCGACTGGTGGTCTAGTTGACACGGTGAAAGAAGGATATACAGGTTTCCAAATGGGAGATTTCAACATTGAGGTATTCTAGACTTGTGAATTTAGGGCTCATTTAGCCACTCTCTCTTTCAAGATTCAAATTATATCACCTTTTGTGTGTATGCATGTGCAGTGTGAAACTGTAGACCCAGCCGATGTGCTGAAGATAGCAACAGCTGTTGAGAGAGCTCTCATGGTCTACGGAACCCTAGCATTCACGGAAATGATAAAAAACTGCATGTCACAAGATTTCTCCTGGAAGGTACCCATCAAACCCCTAAGATTGTGTTTGATTTCTTGCTTTATTTTTCAGTTCGTTTTGTCAGCAATGATTCAGAATATGTTAAAATATTTGTGTTTGTACAACTCGTGGCACGTGATGACTCAGGGACCTGCTAAGAAGTGGGAGTCGTTGCTACTAAGTTTGGGCGTTTCCGGTGGTGAGTCCGAAAACGACGGGGAGGAAATTGCTCCACTCGCGAAGGAAAATGTTCCGACACCTTGAGAGCTCTAGATTTTTTGTTATCTCCACCAACTAAATTTAACAGACTTGTGAAGTGTAGTACCCTGAATATTCAGAGAAACAACGGTGTGGCAACCGGTTGTGTTCTGATATGGGCTTGGTGGGTCTGTAGGAGATATGCATAGAAGAAGTTTTGTTCCTGAGCGACAATGCTCTCTTTTATGTTTTGGCTCAATTAATGTACAGTAAATTATCAATTAAAATTTATGATAAGCATATCTTCATGGTTGGATTGTTTGCGTGACTTACTGGGATGAGAAAATGGAATAATAAATGAAATACAAAGGAAATTGAAGCATTCCAAAGGCAATATATATCTACAACTGAATTATTCATTTTAATTGTGTTTACAACATTGTTTATATATAAGAAAGACAATAATTCGTGTGAATCTCACGATCTAAGATTTTCTTTTTAAAATACGCATTGCGTCCTGGATTCAATGAATAACAAAATTCTTTAACTCCGATCATTAAACTTTGAAAACAAGTAATGTATAATCACTCTTGTATCATGCGGTGATGCGAATTTGGTTATGTAAAAAAGACAAACGCAAACTAAACCCAGTTGTTGTCTCGATTCAATGAACAAGGAGATTCTTTAATCTCTTTATGTGTGTGTGCGCGTATATTTATATATGAACCTCTAAATTGTGAAATTATTATTATTATTATTAGTTTTAAATTTCTGAATAAATGACGACCACAATCCTGTGGGAAGTAGTTGTTGGGAGAGGATATTTGAATGTCAATGGCACAAAACTGAAAACTCCAAAGGAGTTCGAAAGAATAAATAAATTAAAAAATCATAGGACCACTTAATGACCTTTTGTCAAAAAGTATTGTAGTCCTTTTAATTATATGGATCTTTTACAATATTTAATTAATTTAATTTATCGAATAATAACTATAGACAGAAAGTTCATATTGCCATTTTAAATTTTATAATAATCAACAAATTAAAAGCGTTACTTATTTCATAAACCAATTATTTATATTACTATATGATCTTCATCATGTTATAATTTGGTCTCACATGAAATTTCATTATGGTCTCTCATCAATTTGTATAATTAAAATATTAACCTTTTTTAAAAAATAGATTAAACTCTAAAGAAAATTTTCAAAAAAAATAATGTATAAACGTTTAGTCCCTTTCCAATGAACTTTTAAGAATAATAGGTGTAAAAATATTCAAGAAACGACAAGTTATTCAATTCAAGAGTAAATTTTGTTGTTTTAGAAGAAAATTTTGAGCCAAAATTAGCAAATTCAGGCAATTTTATAATTTAAAAAACATTGATAAAGTTAATTACAAAAGTGCTCCCGAAAAAGAAATGACATATCAAAAAAATATCCAGATAAATAATTTCTACTTCTAACATGTTCACCAATATATATTCAACTACATCTTTGTTCAAAGACCATTAAAAAATTTCCTAATTTTTCTAAAAATGCTACAAGTGGAACTTGGGTCTTTCTTAGGGTTCATAAACTTGGATATTTTGTGTAGAAAGAGTATATACATATATCTCTTGGATATGTAAATGAATTCATTTTCTCTTGAAAACGAATGGAATAATGATTATATCGATTGGTTCCAAATGATGAATCTCTTTACTCTTTAATAACCATAAAATAACCAAGATCCAAAGCCCTTATTATGGCAAACATAAAAGTTACCCTTATTTTGACATTTTGAGTATATTCTCAACCTTTTTGACAGGCAAAAACACTTCTCTTTTTCAAAAGGGTGTATGTATGTACTTGTTGGCAGTGTATACTAATACTATACAAATTTGAACTTATTATTTAACATGTACAAGCAAATGTTTTTTTTTAAAAAAAAAAAAGAAAAAGAAAAGGAAAAGACAAGGGGCTAATTCAATTAATGATAGTCAACCAAGTGAGCACAAAATACAAAGAAGAACGAACGATTGGTAATAAATAAATACCAACCACTTAATTCTTGAATCCCCTCTCCATTTTACTCTGCTCACTCACCTATGGACTTCCGACACTCTTCTACTCCATTAGCATTAATGCTTTTGATTTCAGGTACTCTTGCTGTTACTTCTACAATATGCATTGCATTCGTTCTTTTAATCTAGCATTTTTCTTGTCTTGGAGAAAGAATGAATTTGGAGCTGTGGATGTATATTTATTTTCATCATCTTCATTCATATCGATAAATGGCTCGTTGCAGTGTCATTGTTCTTCAAGGCGGCGTGGTCTCTGGGCATCAACTACGGTCAGATAGCGAACAATCTCCCCAACCCGAAAGCGGTGGTCCCACTCCTCAAATCCATGGGCGTCACCAGGCTCAAGCTCTACGATGCCGATCCACGCGTCCTCAAGGCCTTCGCCAACACCGGAGTTGAGTTCATTGTTGGTCTGGGTAATGAGTACTTGGTGCAAATGAAGGACCCGAAGCAAGCCCAAGCTTGGGTTAACAACAACGTTAAATGCTACTTACCAGCCACCAAAATCACCTGCATTGCCGTCGGGAACGAAGTTCTCACAGCCAATGACACCACTCTATCTGCCTACCTTTTCCCCGCCATGGAAAACATCCACAATGCCCTCGTCTCCTTCAGCCTCGACAAGCAAGTCATGGTAACCACCGCCCACAATTTGGGTATTTTGGAAGTTTCGTATCCACCCTCGGCCGGTGCGTTTAGCCGAGATCTGACTCAGAAATTGTCCTGCATCCTGGACTTCAACTGCAAAGTGGGCTCCCCGTTTCTAATCAACGCGTATCCATATTTCGCGTACAAGGCCGACCCCAAGCAAGTGCCGTTGGACTTCGTGCTGTTCGAGTCGGGCTCCGGAATTGTTGACCCTCGTTCGAGCCTGCACTATGACAACATGTTGTATGCTCAGATCGACGCTGTCCATTCGGCATTGCAGAAGATTGGGTACAAAAACGTTCACTTGCAGATCTCCGAAACTGGGTGGCCTTCGAAAGGCGACGCCGATGAGCCCGGAGCATCGCCGGAGAACGCCAGGAAGTATAACAGGAACTTGCTGAAGCTGATGTCGGAGAAGAAAGGGACGCCGTCGAACCCAAATTCGGACTTGAACATCTACGTGTTTGCTTTGTTCAACGAGAACATGAAGCCCGGCCCGACCTCGGAGAGGAACTTTGGGCTATTCAAGCCCGATGGGACACCGGTATATGACCTTGGTTTCAATGTGACGGGATTGTTGAGTAGTAATACGACGGGCTCGGGTGTCGGAAGCTCCGGCGGCACGACGTCGCCTGGTTATTTGCCGTCGGGAAATCCTCCCAACGGTTACCTCTCAATTACTGCAGATGATGCGGTTAGTATTGTTTTTTCCCCTCAATAATTCACATATGTTGGGTGTCAGTCCTATCAACATGTAAATGATAACAACACAGTTTGTGTCTCTCTTATTATATACACACACGTGCACTGATTGATTGTACTGTGTGAGTTGCAGGAAAGGCCTCCATTTCATGGTGCATTAGCTATCTTGTGCCTCATGGTCTTGACCATGCTGCAATATCAACTCTGATTATATTTAAAGGAGGACAAGCGAGGCAACTCACAAGGGGTTTTCACCCTTCATGGAGAAAATAACGTCGAGTCTTTAAACTTGGAGACCACCTTAAAAAAGGAGCCCAACCATGGTCAAACCAGCTGCCTTGAAGTTTCTATTGATGATAAAGATGGCGCCTTCTCTCTTGGACTGGCGACTATATATGCTCCATTTTATTTTACTTATTCGTTGTGTTTTTGGTGGGATTTCAATTATTATAGAGAAAGCATCTTATCTTGTTCACTCAAGTCACATGCTATTGTATTCTACTTGGGAAGTTGTCTATATTAGAATGGATGAGTGGGCCAGACCCACCCATTAACATTATATGCTTTTATGTACTTTCGTTGGTTTTAAGGAATCGATGCAGATTTATTTTTTTTTTAAAAAAAATTTATCAAAATCATAATGACGATGCTATTGAACCAAGTAATCGACTATGATGATGCATGAAAGTATCATTCTTTGTGTACGTCTCAAAATTTCTTCTCCTTTTCTTCAGAATATACATTTATATTTTTATTTTTTACTCGAAACCGTCGTTTGAAAAATAATACCAACCCGACCCAACCATTTACAATATTATTTTTCGACACCCCCTTCTCTCCAAACAAAACCAACTCGTAGGTAGTCCCGATTTCAGAGATGAATGTAAAACATTTTGATCGCCGTTAGAAAAAGATAACAATGAGCCCATTAACTGAAAATGCAGCTCTCTGCCCTGCATAAAATAATACTAGCAAAGTAGGACAACCCTAAAACTTTGAAATGCCATAGGTTCCAATTAAATTGCCAAAAGATACGCCTCTGGTCATCCAATTATGTACTTTAGATTATCAATGACATAACAATATGATCTCTTTCCTAGCTTACATGACTTTCACCGATGCTGCTCCTATACTATGTGGCCATCTTTCAGGGAACTTTTCATGGTTGCTTCAACAGCTCTGACCCTCAACAACAAAAACGCCATGCTCCATTGTCAAAATCCCAATGAGCACAGCTATAACCAACACCAAACTAATTCAGGCAAAAATTAAAATGCCCTTTGACCTTCTGATGGCTCTCCCACTGCACCATTTGATTTAGGTATAACCCTTTGGTAGAACAACACATAAGCTGCAGATGTCTTGATTTCAGACTCGCTCACAGCCGAAACATGAGCATCATCAAAATGATACCAACTTTTGTCGTCAATTAACTACAAGAACATGATAAAAATATGTGATATGCAACAAAACAAGAGGCCTGAAATTGGAATAAAACAAGGCTGGCAACTTAAAGACCCAAGTCATACTTACTCTCAACCAAAGTGTCTTATAAACAAATAATGATAATACTAAGGCATTGAATTTAGGATCTAGGGGTATTCCAGATTCTGTGAGTACCTTGCAATAAGCAGAGTAGTGTCCACCACCAAGGCCCCCATAGTGGTTGCTGATAGCATACAGCTCATATACATGTGAACCTTCAGACGCATGATTACTCTTAATGTATCTGCTCAAATCAAGATTTTGAATGGGGAAATTGACAAATGTGTCAAGTTTATTTTTCTGCCATCGGCTGTACGAGAACCGTTTCAAGTGAAAAACAAGCACATCAGGCAACCTCCACAAATCCAACTTTTTACTTGCTTGTCTATGTTCCTTGCATCGAGGACAGTACCTATATATCACATCATTTATAAATGATACAAGGTAAGAAGATCAGTAGTTCAGACAGTGCAGGCAAGTTCGTGGTAACCATACAGTTAGAGTCTATCATACCACATATCATCGGGGCCCAGAGGTTCCTCTTTCAAAAATGCATCCAAGCATGAAAAGAGAGAGATGGCTTCTTGCTTGGTTTTCTTTGCAAGAACCCCAGACTTATGAACCACAGGAAGGTCCTTCAAATAGCTAGCAGCATACAAGTCCTGCTCTTTTTCGGTCCAGTCCAATATGACTTTTATCAAATGAGCAGGTCTTAGGGGTGAATCCTTCATTATTGGCCTGCACCCATAACCCTTATCATCTGTGATGCAAAGACAGAATGACAGCTCCCTGCTGGACATACCCTCCGGCTCTATGCCATCTGTTGAATTGATAGTATGTTCCAATCGGTCACAACTTTTCATTTGCTCTTCCATTGTTGTCAAAGCAGAACCATTTTCTTCGCCACTCTCAGTCGCTGTAGTGAAAAATGCTGTCCTTCTTAGAGGGGCAAGCATTTTCTCAACAGCAAGATCAATATCAGACCCATATTGTGGGTCTTCCAAGACAGTAACTAACGGAGTAAGGAACGGCTTCCTCTCACTGAAGAGAAAAGTGTGTTAAATCAACAAATGCAGAAACTAGAAAATCATTTGACAACCAAATGCATACAAGAGAATCCATAATTCGAGAAGAGTAGCTTATAATCTTAACTCTGAATGAATTGAACAATTTTCCTGCTAATGACAACATAATCATACAAATTAACAACAGCTTCACAACCAAGATGAGTAACTTACGATCCCTGGTATCGATGACATATCTCTAGTCTGGTTAAATCTGCCTCTGTTTTGAGGAGTCTGTAGGCAACTATATGTTCTTCGTCTTTTATATCAGCCAATGGTTCGGATGGATTTTCCAAATAACGATAAATGCGATGTTCATAGACCTATACATCAAAAGTTGGTTTCAAATAAACAGAGGGAGTGAAAGATCTATGCTCATCATCCGCTCGTTAGAAGGAAAGGAATGCAGAAAAAACTACCTCAGCAAGGAGCAAGTATTCATCACTGCGTAGGCAGCATGCCACAGCCAAAGCCTGGATAAGATCTTTGCAGCATCCTTGCTTTAAAACAGTAACTGTGAATGGCATAGGAAGGCCACTTCCGTCACCATAAAATACTGTTATTGTCATTGACCGAGTAACTGTTGAAGGAAGAGGCAAGGACAAGTACATAAAGGGATCAAATGTTATGGATATCTTGTCACAAGCTGGGCAAACCAATGTCGATTTGTATTGACCCTGAAAATTTCCCAGACAATGAGACAGATGTTATAGAAGAAATATTCCGCAAATATAAAATTCTAAAGAAATTTCTTTCAGAAAGCAAAACAAAAACAGAATTATCATATGACAGAATTTCCAAACTGTGATCATACTATTTTTGGGGAAAAATTGATTGAGGTGAACCATGCCGATCTTGGTACTGTACACTCAAAAATTTATATGAATACAGGAATTGTAAACTAGTCTAATACATCCCAAGAGTACAATTTGACCTTGATCAAGCTTTGAGATTAGAGAATGTAGATCCATGACAACAGTATAAAGAGAGAATTTAGCTTAGGACAGCAACGCAATTTAAACTAACTTATCTACTAAACAAGCAATCTATATAATATCTCTTGCAGATTGAGAAAACGAAAATTTTGCTAATGTCATTCTAGCTATGCAAGAGTGTAAATTAAATAAACACAATATGGAAGTAAAGACCAGCAGAAGAACAAAGTGTTTAAATTTTAGCTTCATAGAACCAAAATATACTGAAATAACAAGGTGATGCAAATATTCAGAGACTCAAGATGACAAAGTAGAAAGAATCAGTAGATCTTCTTTTGTTTCATAGGAAAAAGTCCTTTAAAGATTATTTTCACGCTAGCACAGTACCCAAATATAATTGTGCATTGAATTTTTTTTTATCTATTTTTACCAAGCAGTGTAAAGAGAATCAGAGGTCACTTTCATTTCGCAGCAACAAATGGCAGGATTCTTAATTTAAAATCCCCACAATTATATGACTTCAGTTTGAGTCCTAAGTAACCTAAAATAATTTAAAAATTTATTATTAGTACTCTCCTTAGTCTAGTCAATCTTCATTACAAGAAAACTTCCAGAAATTACTTAGAAAACCGACCCCGAGACTGGTTCTATCAAGTTCATCCTGCATCTGTTCGTTACAAGAATGATGACACGTGCTAAGGAAAAAACAAGCACCACAGAGAACTGCATGAAAGAGCAAAATTTCTGATAGAAATACACAGATGGACATTGATCTCAGTGTCACCATCCAATTTCTTTGGTTTTAAAAATCTAGAAAAGCGAATCTAAAAATTATTAATGCTTTAACTGCACCTACGGGACAAGATTATTCACCTGGCAAATATCTACTATAACTGAATCATTTCTGGCCTTGTGATACCTCCAAAATTCATCAGCAACTTCCTTATCTGGCCGACCGTCAAAATCCTTCGTTTCAATATAAGGTTTCTGTTTAACACGATTCAAATCTTCATGCAGCCCATCAAGCAAAAATGCAAGTAGTTCCTGATTAAAAAATAAATAAATTGCCATGAAAAACAGAGTGAATTGTCACACTGACGAGAAAGGCTTGCTCATTTCCTCAGACAAATTTTTATACGACGACTCCACCTCAACTGTGCTAAAAATCATTTGATAGAACTAAAAACGATGGTAAAAACCACATAAATCCTATTATTGCTAATTGCCTCAAGTATGATAGAAAATTAATGATTTCAAAAAACTAAGAATCACATCAGATCAGTCAGTAGAAACTATAAAACATAGAAATATATCAAGAATCAATCAACTAAGTGAATATATCAAAAGAACAGATATGATCATAATCATGTAACTTGCTACAAAATTTTCTGGCATACATCAAAAAGTGTACCATACTCACATCAATAATCCTCTGAAGTATGAAAAAAAGGAAAAAAGAAGTAATACAAATACAGACATCACTACAATTTCTTGCCCAAAATTCCACGAAGTTGCAACCCTCCTTACCTGTGAATCATGCTGGTTATACCCACTAAACTGAGGAGCAAAACGAGCAAGTTTCCCCTTAAATGCACGAGGTGCAACAGGGGTTCGCCCAGAGGACCAGAGTTTCCTTAACAACTCACCAAATGAAAGTGCAAGCTCTCCCTGCAGAGAAAAAACAAGAGGTTAGGACACCTGCAAAAAATATACAGTAAACAAAACCTTGCACAACATAGGACAGCAGTTACATGCATCCCTAAAGGGTTTTGCTTGTTGATTTCATCACTGTAATCTTGCAAGAAGTACTCAACGAGGTGCTGTGTATGAGCTAAACACTGAATTGAACTATTCATGAAGCAAGTGTTCCCCAAATTTTGCAATCCTGCCAAACCTCCTGTATCTCCTCTGCGTGCTGGCTTCAAATTTTCATGTCCATCCTCCATATCTCCATATAAGGATGTAAAATTACTTCTTTGATATATGTCGGAGCTATAGCTACTTGAATACCCATTGGTCATAGTTGGGCCACCGGCAATTGAAATAGGCGATCTTCTAGGTTCAACGGGAACCAGTGCCAAGCCATTCCCAGTAGAATCCATGCCAAATTCATCAATTGGCACCTCAAGAAGAATCTACAAGAGGTTAGAGATTGCATCAGAGACCAGAGAGAAAAGCTTATATATATTAACCTAGTCGATGCCACACACAGTTACAGTAACTTATACCATGAATATTGTTGGGATTTGAAGAATTTATAAAACTGATATTCCCAACTTTTCAAAACATGTGGGTTTTGTAGGTTTGTGGCTTTTTCACAACTTCACAACTACTGCTTGAATGAAAATCATACATATAGGGGTCTTTTGGAACAATAAAATCGGTATCACATCTACTCAAATTATATTTTTCTTTACCATCAATTAGATATGTAAGAAAACTAAGAGAAAACAAATAAAAGAACAAATGAAAGACAACACACATTGATATTAAAAAGAAACTTGTCTAGATCTGAAACAAAAAAATTTCACTACTTTTTTCAATCGAATAAACAAATGAAGACATAATTTTGATGTAATACCGTCCATTCCAAAATCCCATGCCTGGCATTTGCAGTATTTCTAAACGACTTTACTAGGATTAAAGCAACAATCAAAGTACTCAGCTACTTCTTGGAGTATTTTATTCTTGGTCGTTTCATCCCATGTTAGACGAACTGACAGAACATATAAAACATATAAGTCGACTCCAATGAAATTTACTAGCAATACAAAAGCATTTTTACCCTACAAACCTACACCTCCACTGTGTTTTAGTACATCCAAGTATTTCTTAAAACACATTATTTCAGAAGAAAGTTTCAATGTGAAAACTTGGTCTTAGATTGGTTTGTTTTCTGACTTAGACCAATAAGATTTCCTTCAGCTCACCGCAATTGAACCTCATCAGCTATCAGAAATAAAATAGAAGTCTAATAACATTTTGAAGACCATATATTAAAACGACGGTATAGTTCACATATGGAGTTACATGCATTACATAACCTAATAAACTTACAGTAAGGAACAGAAAGTATAATTATTCTCCAATATTAACATTGTATCATGGGCTTACGTCTTGATCCATCTGCAAATTAGACTCCTCCAGGGTTTGATTTGAGGAAATTAATATGGTTTGCTTCTGCTTATTGAAGCAGTCCCAGATATATACCTGCATGACTTTTAAGAAAAAATAAGAACAAAGATCTTTATACCATCACAACAACGTAGATACCAGACTTCTGTTACTGCTTCAACAAACCTTTTCTGTGTCTAAACCTTTAAGTCGACAAACTTTCTCGTAGAGTTCACGTACAGAAGCCTGATATAAAATATATAAGATGTGGCTCAAATATCATGACAAAAAGGATTTATTTCAGATACACAAAAAGTGAGACGTAATCTAAACTAAATTGGCCAAAAGAGGCTATAATTGGAGTAAAATAATTAAAACTTTGCTCAAGGGTTTCTTCCTGGGACAACATTAATGATAATTCTCATTATGTCAAACCTCCGTAAACTAATTGTCAAGAAACAAGAAAAGAATCCCATCAAGTTCTTGGTTATCCACATGGGGAAGGACAATAATTATGTAGGCTTCACCTCGTCTAAAGTCAAGTAAACCTCAAAAGATCGTGCAAATTCATATTCTACTGGGGAAAAAAGTTCTGTAGACTTATTATAGGCTATACATAAGGATGACAAATTCTAGAACAACTTGCATGAAAAAATGGTAATTAGCCCCATCATAGGCCAAGATTCCAGAAATTGGTATAACAATAGCCTGTTTTTACAAAGTTAATGAAGAAAAAAAAAGATTGTGCTGTTTTGTTTGATCTAAACTGCTAAGATAGCTAAGATATATCTAATGAAATACTATTTCTTTGTGTGCATCAACCACACCCATGTAAATACAAAGAAAGCCCTAAAGTACACTTGAGATAGTACCTTTTTACTTAGCTTTAAAACTACTTCACTCTGATCTCTGGAGTCAGTTAACTTGAGGCACAGCGGGAATACCTCCACACTGAAGTGCTTCTGCTGATCCCCAACAGAAATCATCTGTCGCGGCAATGATGGTCCCCCTTTGTACCTAAGAGTGCAAGAAATAACAGAGATTCATCGAACAGAACAAGTGGAGATCAGTAAAGAAACACACTGCCCTCTCCCACAACACAAAGGATGGCCAGTATGCAAAAGTTGAAACATGAAAAATATGAAAATAGAATCAATCAAATCAAGTTACTAAAATCCTTCAAATGACCGCATGCCGTAGGCTATCATCTGCAAGTGCTTCTTCAGGTTCTTATTAGTTTTTCTTGATGAGAATGAAGATTACAATAAACATCAAAATTAATATGTCTTAAGATGGTCTCTACATAATTGAATCTTTCTCGAGAATACAACAGGGCATTATGTTTGAAATATATGAAATTAAAAGGAATTTGCATTTACAGTCCAAACGATTACCACTCCAAAAGCTTATCCCAGACTTCTTGAGGAACTAAGTTATAATCACGCCCTTCTTCAAGGCATTTTCGAAGCTCTGGATCATCATCTCTAGCGTCCCTTCCATTTACAACAATGTCACTATTATCAATTGGTCCAGGTCTATCTTCTGTATTTGATGATGCTACATATACAGATTCGATAGAACAATTGTCAAATGGATAAGTGTCGACCATGAGCCCGGTATACTTCTGCCAGGCCGTGAACCACCTGTATAAAAGGCGTAAAAATATCATTCACGAGGCAAAACAAACACATGATTAAATGGTCTGTCTCTTGTTTCTTTTTAATGACACGAATCATTTGAAGTAGACTACAACAACTTAGTGGCCTATAATAAGTAACAAACAAAAGAATTTACCGTCTCGATACGACATAATACAAATTTCCCTCGCGCAAATTAGCCTCGGCTTTGGCGGTCAATTCCTGCACAACCCTCCTCTCTTCCTCGGGCTTGCATGGCAACTCTATAGATCCATTCTCCATCATGTAATGACACCCCGATGAATCTGGAATCGTCATTATCTAAACCATAAACAAGAAAATACACAAATCTCAAGACCCGAATCACATCGATTCCACGAATACAAATTATCGGCATTGAAATCCTGGAGAATGAAGTAATCGAACTCACCTCGTATCAGACGGAGATGGGGAGACCAGTAGAGACGACAAAAAAATAAAAATAAAAATTCAAACAAAAATCCGTATATACGTATCTGCGACGAGAGAATTGAGGAACCCTAGATTACAGGCAACAACAAATTGAAGGTGAAGAAAAGGGAATGAATCTAGAGAGTTCTATGTGTACGTAATTCAATTCAATTTCCCCGATGTTTCATGTACGACCAGCTTTCCTCTTGTTTCGTCGTAGTTGGCATTTTGAAGGCCACACCCACCTACCGATTTACAACTATATTTTTATTTATAATAAAATAATATATTATAATCATATAAATTTAGTGAAGAGTAATAATGCAATTAATTTGAGTTAGATAAATTAGAAATAAGTTGTAAAGATACTTTTGAAAAAATTGTTGGTACAATGTTTTATTGGGTTTATATATATAATTAATGTTAAATTAAATAAATATAGAATACATACGAATTGAAATATAAATATATTTACCAAAAAACAAAATATTTGATGATACTTAATATAGTTAACCGTTGAATCTTGGCCCGGTCAACCATCTGGTATCATGAAGGGGACATTCAAAAAATTGTTTTTGTTAATTAATACAAATCTTTTTTGATGATCAATTAATGAATATGTTTCCTTCTCCAAAGACATATTTACCCCTCATTCTTCTACTTTTTTTAAATTATTATTATTATTATTATTTTAATGATGATAATGATGTTTTCTAATCCAATAATTTATTTTTATTTTTTATTTTGAGATTCCAAAAGGTATGCACATGGCATAATTTTTAATATATATATATATATATATACACATATACGTACAAGATACCACATCTACTCCACAAGTAAAAGTCTACGAACGGTGAATCACAAATCAGTCCCACGGACTCACAAAATGCAAATTAGAATTTTAATCAATCATGATCAGAGTTTAAATTTGTTGATTGATTAGGAATTTGAAATCCAAAGTTTTCCTTGTGATTAGTTGATGATTCCTAACTGCACTTCCCCATTCCTAAACGAGATCTGAGATTCCCATTTCGAGTGAGCTTCTGACAGAAGGCAACAAAGGTTCCGAGATCACTGACACAAGAGCTTAACTTCAAACAGGACAAAACCTTCCATATTGAACATTCGAAATCTGACGAGTATTCGAAAACAATGAATATCAACTTATATGCACACAAGTCTTGCATTGCAATTTGCATCATATACGTTCAAAATATCCTTCCTATCCTAATGGCCTAGATGAATAAAACATCAAGATTACACGTTAGATGGATCGCACAGAAGTACCTCGAGACATTTCACGGCTCTTAACTAAAGCTAAACCACTAACCTCAGCTGTACAACGTGTCTAATAATTATAAGGGATCTATTGGACCTCCTCCGAGCTAGCAGAGGCCTCGTTCCCAACTACAGGTGTCCCACCACCCTGTATCTCTTCTTCACTGGACACACTATCTTCACTAGAATTAGAAAAGGATTCACTTTCATCGTCACTGACAACATCAGCCCTCTGTCTCCCTCTAACGATACCTCTTCCTGCTAAAGCCAATCGTCCACGTGTTCTGGCTTTTCTCTTACCCTTAGGGAACTCTTCTTGCTGAGATTCAAAACTCCTGCTCCCAGCATCCTTGCTTCTGCTGTCTTCATTATCCTCTGACTCGACACTCACTGAATCGGTGTCAAGCTTGCGTCGCTTTCTACTTCCACTAGTCTGGAATAGATAACTTCAAGCTCAGTTGATGTTGTGATTCATAGTCAAACATAGAGGCAACAAACAATATCGGTTTCAAAACCAACAGACAAGAATGAGAAATATCAACAAAAGTTTTCCCGCTTCAGAGAAAAATGATAAAAGGCGACTGAATGGGGAAACATAACATCCAAGAGGCGATTGTTTTGAATAAAGTCAACAAGCTTATTGGTGACAAATTAACCACCAAACTGATGAGAAATAAACCTGAAACTACACAATCGACCATCACTGAAGAGATACTCAAGGCTATGTGAATATACCCTAGAGTTTTAAAACAAAACCATAAGCAAAAAGATACAGAGGATTAGCCAACAAGTTTTCACAAAATAAACGAGAAAAGGCACGATATGAAAAAAAATTATAATGCTTTTGATTAAGTATGGAAAATGTTTGTGATCAAGCAAGGGAATTTCACATACTTTCAACACAAGACTGAAGTAAATGCAAGATCCTAGACAAGTCCATACCCTATCAAAGAATACATGAATATATGGTGACTAGTGGTACTCACATGATCCATCAAACAGTTATTATACAAAAATGATTTACCGTCCTTTTTTAAAGGCCATAGATAGGGTACAGCAAAAATGTGGTAAAGACAATAGCTTAGGAATCGATATTTAAACTTTTACAATGGGTAAATGATTACATTATTCTGTAGAAACCAATGCATACAACTTCCTAAACATAAGCTGCTCAACAAAGAGGATAAATATGATCCCAATATTAGGTTTAAAATGCTATCCATGATGATTGATATACATTATCTATTACAATTACATGATTAATCATAATTGCGAACTCATTTTTTCCAACAATATTCAATCACAAGAGGATGCCAAGCTTATCAAATTGAGCGTCATCTTCAAATGGTGTTGGCTCTATCCTCTTCATTTTTTATCATTCTATCTGCTCTCTATGTGATCATAAACACTGACCCGAGAAACATAAAACACATAGCAAATACTTAAGAAGGTATGTAAGTAGAAATGCACATAGCAAATGCTTATGAAGGTATGTAAGTAGAAATGCACGCACTAACGACAGTGTTCTATCTGTTGTGTGAATGTATGTTAGCTCGATCAACAGGGTATAACATATAAAGAAAAGGATCAAAGAAATAAAAGGATGGATATTTGTATATAAAATAGCCAAAATCAGTATTTCTAGGGGTTTCAAGGTTAGAGGGCAGGGAGCTGGGGAGGTAAATAAGTTGTATCGACTTACTTTGGGACCACGATCAACCAAACGAGCCCATTCGCTTCTGTTCCTCAAGCAATCAAGAACAGCCTGTGAGTGACTAGAATATGCATAACGCTCTCCATTGTGCTTCCTCAAGTGTGGCCAATGCTGAGAGCAAATAAAAATTTAGTTACAGCTCAATCACGAGTGAAAGAGTTGGGGCAAGACAAGGAATTGAATTTTCAAATCAAATTCATCAATACCGGAAGAACAGCATTGCACAGTTCTTCATAAGTCATGCGCTTTCCTTCACTCATAATCTCAGCAATCAAACCTACAAGTTACAGTGTTATCAAAGTGAGGGGAAAATATCTCCAAGTACTCCAAATTAGAAAAGTGTCTGTTTAGAAGTCTTGATTTCTAAAGCGAAAAAAACCTGGTAAAGTACGATTGGTTGGATGACCAAGCATCCGTGGATCATCATCAGAGGAATTCCTAGATGAGGGGTGACTGGATGATAAATCGTGTCCATGAGCATCGCTGGAAGATGATAAAGAGCTGCTTACTTTTCTCATCTTCATAGAGTGCACTCCCTTATCTGAACCACCATTTATATCTCTTCTAGAAAGCCGATCAAGGCTGCATCCAGTATCTCGCCTCCTGCTTTCAGGTGAAGAAGGTTTTCGGTCCATCTTCTTAGCTTCATTGTCTCTCTCTTGGCTGTGATGTGAACCATCCCTAGAAAAATCCTTGACTTTTCTCCTAGAAGACTAATCATTCAGAAACATGAGACTCACCACTTAACCCAAACAATAGCACAAATTACCAAGAAGCTAAGAATAGAACATCTAAGCTCGCTTACCATGCCATGATCTTTCCAACCACTGCTAGATGTTCGCTTCATCAGCATGCTTGTTGCAGTTGGAGATGCTAGCTGAGGTAAACTGCCAGCATGACGCATGCGTGGGACTCTGGGAACTCGAGGGGAGCTATTTAGTTCTTGATGTAACAGAAAAGCAAGCTGCCGAGAACATAGCAGATAAGAGTGATCAATTATAAAATTTCTTGAAAACAAAAGAACGGAAGAGAAAATTATTTTTTGTTCTGGCTTGTACCTCTTCATCACTCAAGGCAGCAGGAACATTTGAAGATGATGGAGCAGCCACGGAAGCCACATTTCCTCTGGAAGATGGATGACTACCAGAATGATAAAACTTGTCAGCTTTGCCAGGTACAAATGAACCGGCAGCTTTACTCTGCAGGTTTGTGGCACCATCACCATGTGGTGTATGGGCACATTCCACAGATCCTGGGGCAGCTTTTACCTTAGATATCAACGGTACTTTAGAAGAAGAATGAGTGGTGAATTCCTTTGAATCAGATGATATTTTCTTCGAATCTAAAGTCTGTGACAACTTAGTTAACTGTGATGTTTCTGATGGAGGGTTCAACCTTGAAGATTCTTTCACAAACTTCCTCGGTCTCCCACATTTTCCGGCATCCCTTTCCAAATCATTAGCTGAATTGTCTTTAGTAGTTTCAGCAGTGCTTTCAGACAAATCCTTCTTCTTACTGTCAATAGTATGGTTTTGAGCAGTTGGGGTCAAATGATTGTCAGAGAATTTGGACAAGGTACTGACTGAAGTTGTGGACTTTCCCACCGAAACCGCCACTTTACTTTGGTAAGGTGTTGAATTGGTTGTGACTTCTTTAATT
Organism: Primulina huaijiensis; assembly: GCF_012295235.1. Lineage (NCBI taxonomy): Eukaryota > Viridiplantae > Streptophyta > Magnoliopsida > Lamiales > Gesneriaceae > Primulina > Primulina huaijiensis. Next base: position 500,674 of record NW_027355821.1, on the reverse strand, counting down.
GATTTAAGCATTTCCCTGGCCACTTCTGAAGTATGTGCACGTTCAGAAGACCTTTTTCTTGCTCCCATAGAAGCCTCTGAACCCGTTGGTTCTCGCTTGGATTGATAGGGATTACAAAGTGAATCATCAGATTGATCTGTTTTGGTAATAATAGCAACATCTGGAATCTTATTACCAGCATCCGCCCTGTGGCCAACTGCTTCAGAACCTGGTGAAATAATCACTCTACAATTTTCAGAGAAAACATAATCAGAGGATTCTGGACGCTGACTATCAGGCTTTGCAGTGTTCAACTTCACATGATCCAAAGGTAATGAGCCAAAATCATCAACATCTACCTCTGCTTTCAATTTCTTATTAGGGTATGAGCTGGCCTCCTCAATGTTCGAATCTTGGCCATTTTTACTCTCTTTAGCATTTGGACCAGCAAGTGTCAATTCTCCAACCAATGAATCCTTGTCATGTGAGCTAATTCCAGCTCCCGTTCCTCCTCCAATATCCTGACAACTCTGAAGAATACCTTGACCCTATATAATATATGATATAATAAACAAAAATAGTGGCAGTTCAGAAACTTGATAAGTGCAGAGATTAACCAAATTAGGAAGAACTTGCAAAAAGGAAGAGGAAGAGAAATGCTTGGTATTTGGCCAACTAGAAAATGTTATTTGCAAGAAAAGTGACTGCTCTTTGAGGCTGAATTGATATATATAGATCATAGAAGGGCTCGTAGGGAAAACGGATTTTAAAAAATTTGGTGAGAACTACACGCAGGGACCATGCTAGGCATAGTGTTAGCGAGTTAGGTGCAATATATCCCTATATATAAGATTCAGCGTACATTTCAGGCAGGCTCCGAGGGCATAAAAGGAGAAAAATGGTTTCTAGAAAAGACAATATCAAGGTATCAAATAATTAGGCGAGTATACTGTGATGAGGAATTGTCAGGATTAATTCATCCGGTCATAATTTTACAGGCAACATTTCGTCATCACATTTTCTAGCTGAAATTTTCTTGTACAAACTCTTTCCACCTGTAAGTATATCTCTTTATGTTCCTTGTGGGCTTCATCCTCATCCTCCCCATATAATCCTCCAATTTGAAATTATCAACAAGGGATAATTGAAGCCCCGAATCTTTCCATAGAAGGATTGTTAAGCAAAACAATGTTGAAACAAACAAGCCAAAGCACATGACATGATATAAGTTTCCATGGTAAAAAGAAACAGTAAGTTAGATTTGCAAACTTGAGATTCCAACTCTCTTATCCATACTTAAATTATGAATGATCGGCGACCAACAAGAATTTAGGGTCCGCCCAGAACTAATGTTTACTCTTACTATTCCCCATTGTACTGGTAGAGATTTCATGAAACAAGAAACTTTCAGAATCTATATCCCACACTATGAATTCAGAGTTAAAAATGTATTTAATGAGATGTACGTATGCCATGAATTCCATATTCTAAATATAATAGACCGGGCTAAGAGATCAAGCTACAAAATAACCAGCCGTGGAAAATTCACAGATTGGTAACCAGTTCCAGTTCACACAATAGGAATGCTCGGATAAATTCAAAGTCAGTGGCGTATTGGTATTCCATAAGTTAAACATGAGATCCTTAATATGTAGAAGGTGGTATTATTAATTGAAAGGTTTTTTTCCTTTCTATTTTTTTAAAAAAAGTTAAATCTGATTTTCTACTCCCCTTCAAGTGTCTCAAACTCGGGAACATTGAACTCCTAGATACAAGATTTTTCTCATACACCATGTTGTCTCGTCTTAATTTAAGGAATTACATGAAGTGATTTGCGAACATATACCTCTTCTTTCAAGGGTGGCCCCTCAGAATTGAGGTTTGAACCTTTATTACCAGAGTCAGATAAACTCACTGACCTCACGGCAATGTGATCTTCTTTGTTCCCTTTCTTTGATATCCCATCACTTGAAACATCAGTCCCAAGGGAAGCATCTAGACCACGCCCATTAGTCGCTAAGTTCGTAGCACATTCACCAAGACCATAAGATTGTTGATCAGCAAGAACATCTCTGCCACACTCTATGCCATTGTTGACCTGAAGCCTACCATCTTTAAAACATTCCAAACGTTTCTCAGTATTTAATAATGTGAAACATAATATAAAAAAAATCATGGTCATAATCATAGTTCATGCAACAAAAAATGCAGGAAGCAATAGTCACGAGTAGTTTTCTGTAACATATTTATTTAAAATACACGTCACAATGCCAATTGCAATGAAAACTTCAAAATGGAGAAAGCAAGATGTAACTCACCCTCTTTAGAAGCATGAACAAGTCGCTTCATAGCACCTCCCCCTTTCTCATTGCTCCTTGCCTTTTTCTTCACATTTTGATCCTTTGAAGCACCAGATGTCTCTTTCTTGCGCTTGCCACAGTTTAATAAAATAGGCTGCACTGATCTTTTATCAATCAAATTATCCTCAGAGCAGACAAAATCAGGATTTTCATAATCCGATTTTTTCCTCTGTCTTGAAACCACTTTCTCATAACAGCCACCTCCTTCAGGGCTTTTTATACCAACAGTATCCACTTTTGGAGCAGCCAAAATATTTCCCCCCTCATTTGCCAAAGAGAATAAAACCCCAGCATCATCATCACCCTGATGGGCATCTCCTTCAGTTCTCTTTTTAACGAAATCTTCTTTCTTTTCCTCTACCTCACCATTACTAGAGCAAGGGAATTCGGAATACTGAAAATTAAAGTTTTTAGGCACATATCCAGTAGCCTTCCACAACTCAGGACCATAAATAGACAACATTTTAATCCCAGAAAACAATCCAGGATCTCCACCAGGTATCCCTTGCACGTGAACCCTCTCCTCCATAGGTATATCAGTCCAGAGCCTAGCTGGCTTACGTGAGGAAGCACTTGCTGGGTTTGGGTTGCTCATCCTCAACGTTTTGGTAGGCAACTCGACAAGAAATTCGGCAACCTCAGTCTCCTCGCTATCATCTCCAACACCAGTACTGTCATGTTTCCTGCTCTTGCACTTATCACAAGCAAAAGATTTTTCACTTTTGACATAGCGTGAGCATCGTGTGTGAACCCACACCCCGCACTCATCGCAATTCACCATCTCTTCACCATCATCGAAATTCACACCGCACACGCAGTCAACTGTCCATGATCCGTCACCCCAGTCCTCATGTGCTTCCGATGTGGAAAGCCTATGCGAACGATTTTTCATCTCGACAGAAGGCCTCTCAAAACCTAGAATTAATTTCAATCAATGAAACCAAAATCCTCATGAAACTACTTCATTGCAAACTAAAAATCCAGGTTGATTTATCCATATATTTTAACCAAAACACATAATCAGAAAATAAATAAATAAATAAATAAAAAGAAAAAAACATACCTCTTCACGAACAATTAGCGATAGAAAAGGTCATCGGATTTGAAGGATTATCGTTCCGTTTGAGAGCACCGAACGGAATCGAAGGGACTGTGTAATTTGGGTTCGTGAATGAAGTGGCGCCGTGAGAGCTCCAAAATATCGCGACCCGGTTTTTATAATTGGAGCATCCGCCTGCCCCGCCCCGATTTAATTCAAGTGAAGATCCTGGAAGAGCGTTCGGATTATGGGTCAAGATTAGTTCAACCAAATAAAGAAGGTTTATAATAATAATAATAATAATAAAAAAATATCTACAAAAAAATAACAATATCGGTTTATAAATAAAATACACTTTATTCATTCATTTTGACACACACATCTATTACATAACAAGTCCAAATATATTAAATATAGGAAAAATGAACGTAAATCATCGTTGTTTTTTATATTTAGAACAAAATATAGTATCCAAATTTACTTTTTTTTTACGAAAAATGATAATTTTTTTATAATATGATATATTGGAAATTATTAACGTAACACTTTTGGTCTCAAGTTTTTTTCTAAACAAAAGTTACATATTTAGTCATTTAATTTAATTAATCATTATGTTAAATGCAATTACTATTATATTATTTTTTAAAAAGTTTTAAATCGATCTTGTCGGCCATTTGTTTTAATTGAAATTTGTACATCCCTAATTTTAGTAATATTATTAGTTACTATTAATTTTAAAAATGTTAGCATTGCTGATATTATTCATTTAATCAATATTTTAATTAATATTATTATGTGTTAGTCATTCAGTTGAAGAATCTATTCGGCATCAATTGATGGTTAGAGAGAGATCATAAGACCAATGGAATCTGTAAATCTCTTAACTGGTATGATATTGTCCACTCTGGGTTTTAATCCTCATAGTTTTGCTTTTGAAACCACCCAAAAGGCCTCGTATCAATGGAGATATCATTCCATCTTTATTAACTCATGATCTTTCTCTAGATCTTCCAATGTGAGACTTTGGTTGCATCCCAACAATCCTCCCCTCAAACGAAGTTCCACTATTATTCTCATGGTCCAAGCCTCCCCTCAAGCCTTATTCATCCTCCAATCGAGGTTACTCCACTTCACTGCGTTGGAGCGCACGCCTTACATGAATACTGGGAGCATAAACCACCTCGAGAGTTTAATCAAGGATTTTTACCGGGATCCTTCACCTCCTTCGTTTAGGTATCGAGGATTTTACCCACACGGCTCGATCTAGACCATGACTCTGATACCACTTGTTAGGACCAATGGAATTCGGATATCTCTACACTGGTATGATATTGTCCACTTTGGGTTTTAACCCTCATGGTTTTGCTTTTGGAACCACTCAAAAGGCCTCATACCAATGGAGATATCATTCCATCTTTATTAACTCATGATCTTTCTCTAAATCTTCTAATGTGTGACTTTGATTGCATCCCAACATTATGATTTCGAAACATGAAAAGTTGTTATTTTTTAATGAAAAATTATTATTTTTAATTCCTCAAATCGAAAGAGAAGGGGTTGGGGCTTCTTGAACAACTTAACCAAAACAAATATAATCCCGGCCCCTTGAACAATTCAAGGCGGGTACGGGTACGGGTACCGGCTTCTTGAACAATCACACCACTGCTATCTCCGGATTGCTCTCGGTTCGCACATGGACGGACCATTGTATCCGCTGGTGTTGCCACTCTCAGCTACTCCGTCTCATCCTCCACTGCTCCTTTCTTGCCCAAGAAATCTTTATCTAGCTTTTCATCTTCCGCGTCAAACTCGATTGCAATCTTTACTATGCCTCGCCTCCTCTTCTATCCCCTCCGGTATAAAGGTAATCTTATGTTTTCCCACCTTTATCCCGTTCCCACTTCTTCTTCTTTTTTTTTTTTACCGTGATGATGTCTCTTCATTCAGGAATCGGCGATTGAATTGGAAGATAGAAAATTTGAGCTGCTCAGAGCTGTTGCCGACACCAAACGCGGCCTACTCGCTACGACCCATCAACGCTCTTCCATCGAAGAGGCNGGCTCTGTTTTTTTTTTTTTTTTTTTTGAGTTGAATTAGCATGCTTTGTTCCCTCCACGCTAAGTTAAAACTTCAGTTCAGTTATTTTATTGCTTGGTACTGAAATTTGTGTCAAAATGGATGTATTGTGTTGTGTTTGGCGCCAGATAAATGTTGAAATTTTGGACGCTGGGAAACCACTTGACCTCCGCATTTTGGATGGAACGTGGCGCTTGCAGTATACATCTGCCCCTGATGTCCTCATTCTCCTACAGTCTGCTGCAACTCTTCCTTTCTTTGAGGTATAAGGGATTGGTGTAAATTTTTCCTGTCCTACTTTGGTTCCACTTAGTTTACATATTGGTAATTTGTATACATCCCGTGTATGTTGCAGTGTGAATACCTGTTATCTTGTGTGCAGGTTGATCAAATTTTTCAAAAGTTTGAGTGCGGAGATAAATCTGGCCATTGCATTGTCCGCAATGTTGTCAAGTGGAGCATCCCCAGATTGCTGGAGGTACTTCTCCTGGTATTTTCTGTAAGTGTAAGACTCACATTTATAAAACTCTCTACTTAGGAAAATGCAATTTTCTTACTGTTGCAGGAACAGGAAGGTGCAACATTGGTCGTGTCTGCAAAATTTTCAGTTATTTCTTCACGTAACATCTACCTCGAGTTCGAAGAGGTTGGTCTCTGAAATATGAATTATAAGTACTTTGCATTTGATTCAACCTTGCTCTTGCCTGCAAAATTTTCTGTTATTTCTGCAGGTAACAACTAACTCGAGTCTGAAGAGGTTTGCCTCTGAAAAATGAAATCTCATTACTTGTCATTTTGTGATACCTTACTTTTGTTCTGCTAAATATTTATTGTAAAATCTATACCTAAGTTCATACAGTTATGCCCGAAAGCATGAAAAAATAATCGTTCTTTCTGTTTTGGTGCAAAGATGGTAAACTAAAATTTTTTTAAGAGTTCGTATTGCTGCCTCGATCCTGCATTTGGCTAAGGTAGAATTCTTTAGTGTGTGGAAATGAATCCTGCAAATAAGAAGAGCTTAAATTAAGGTTAAAGTAGCTTTTGGGTGAGCGGTGAGAAACGTTATCCAAAGAACTGGACATCTGAACTTAATTTTTTCCTTCTCTTCATTGTCTTTGGACTTTGGTACACCATTTAGAAGTGTTCAGATGGTTTCCTTCCCTCTTCATCTGATCATCTCCCTTGTATTAAATCCTTTTTTATATGTAATTGTTTGTCATGTTCCTCAATATTTATGGCCTAGCAATTAGGTAAGAATTTAGGTCCCAACTTTGAGCAACATCTAGTGCATGCGTGGTAACGTTAAACAAGGAAATCTTTTCTATTTGACTTCAATATCGAATCCTCTTGTTCTTTCATTTAGCCAATTAGACTGGTGTGTCTGCAAGTCTGTCAAAGCATAACTTAATTTTATCATCATGCTCTATTGCAAACATACTTACTTCATGTATTTTGCAGAATTATAATAAAAATAAAAAATCACCTTGTGTTCTTTCATTAGGCCAATTAGACTGGTGTGGTCTACAAGATGATCAAAGCTTAACTTAATTTTATCATCATGCTCTATTTGCAAACATATTTACTTCATGTATTTTGCATAATTGGAGACTAGTTTATATCATTTCGTTTTTTTTTTCTATCTCCCAACTGATCTAAATTTATATTAATTTTTTTACATATAAAAACACGGATACGCTTTATGACCATGGTCATATTTTCGGCCAGATATCCATTCAGAATGTAAATATCAGTGAAGAGTTGCAAGCTTTAATTGCTCCGTCAATTCTACCGAGGTCATTTTTGAGTTTACAGGTAAATGATGATCTTTCGAGTTTACATCTGTCACTTGCCTTACTGTTACTTCCTCCTACTTAATGAACACGTTGTAATAAGTAAAAGGAAGGTAGGATTATTGATCCAGTGGAAACTCGGTGACTTATCCTCCTGAATAATGCCATGTATGGAGTTGAAAATTATGAACACTAATTCAACTTCTTGAGGGCAGTAATTGTATCTTGTCATTCACTTTAGGTGATAGGATCACTGAATACATACAAATTAGCTTCGATACAACATTCGCTGTCTCGACTTTGTCATTGGTGAAGAAACAAGTTTTTTAAGATTAGAGTCAATGAACATGGACAAGTTCCAAATTGGTTTTTGAAGCTTATCATGTACTCTGAAAGAAATGTGACTGCCTTTTGCAGATCTTGCAGTTCATTAGATCATTCAAAGCTCAATTTCCTGTGAGAAATTTACAGAGGTAGATAATTCTTGAAAATGATGATCATAATTAAGTTGGAGTGTTTTGTGTTTAATATGGATGTATTTGTATGAAGGCGATCAGTTGGCGGGATTTACTACCTTTCATACCTGGATAGTAATATGCTTTTGGGTCGTGCAGTTGGAGGTGGTGGAGTTTTTATTTTCACAAGGGCTCAATCCTTGATCGATCTGATATAAAAATTGTAAGCAATTTACTTCTTCTTATATCACTCAATAGAATGAATCTCTCTTAATTTGTTGTGATAACATTACTATAAAATAATAACCTTTTAACTTCATTATGATTATTTTTATAAAAATAATTCATAAAACAATTAATAACGAAGGCATTGTAGAAATTTTAAAATTTAATGGATTACTGGATTTATTACTCCCCTGTTAATTGTTCTAAATCTCTCTAATCTAATGAAAACATAATATTTTGACGTTGATACATCCCTATATCTAATTATAATAATTTATAAAAAAAATTATTAGGGAAACTATGTCTTAGTTTTCATATTTACTAAATTGTTGAATTTGTTTACAACTTATGTGATATTGCTCAAGCAAAGAAAATCATGTTTAATCGTTGATCCAAACACATATGAGAGCATACCAATTGATTTGTACTAAAGTTGGTAAAGGTGTAATCTAGTTTTAGAAGGTTTGATACCTGATTTGATCTATTCCTTGAAATGTTACTCATGCCCGAAGTTTTCATGTCGATTCTCGCTCCATGATTTTGGATCCCAAACATACTACATACTTTATCTCGTTTATTGAGTTTGTGAATTGACTTAAATCATGGTTATATTCTTGCCCATACCTACCGTAACCGAAGCATGTGTTTTTGGCTCTTCATCCATAGGTAAGAACATCTACCGTGAACTTGTTTCATTGGGTTATAATGTATAGACTCATTGCAGTCCTGGTGGAACGTATCCCTTTATATTTGCGCCACAATGAGTGACTTTAACCCACCAATGGTGGAGGTGCAATTTCTACAAGAAGGTGCGCCACGAGACCCACCGGGAACACAGCCATGGGATGTGAGGGAAGGTTATTGAAATATTTGTTCTTGCATCTTGTATACTGGTAAGCTTGTGGTTTGTGGTGACATGCAGGTATTATGGATGTGGATGCTCAATATTTCATTTCAATTACAACCTGTATTTCATTCATACGACTACATCTTTATGTCATATTCCAGGCATTTCACATCTATATATATGTTTTGATGTTATCATGGTGTCTGATGCATGGCGAATAATTTACTTCCATTTGAGTATGAAACCCGCGATATCCGTTCATCAGACCTCGACCAAAGGGTACTGGGAAACCAGAAGACAGCTTAGGAGTCTTGGGTCCAACACCAGTCACTAAAGAATTTGAATCGATGTTACATTTTTAAGTCTCTCGTATCAATCATAAGCTATCATTAGTTTTTCATATGCGTACAAAACCGAGCCAAATCTAAAGCATATGTAAAACTGAAACCATGCTTCGTTTATTGTATCTTTGGTGTCTTTCCGGTATTGTTATACTTATAAAAAGATGTGTATAGCCAGTTTACTAATAAATAACATCATTAAAAAATTGTGTAAATATTTAGTAATTTCAATAATTGGGAGACAGGATCCATCCTCAAGGCATCTTCTCTCGTGACATAAAGATAAATCACTTTTATTAATGAAGATATCGGTATCTTTTAATTAATTAGAGTCTTTTTTTCTTCGTTTGTCAAACTTATATATAATTATATATGTATACATGCTACTTAGATTACATATATATTCTCTATTTTCTAATTAAATCTTTTATTATTATTTTTATTGGGGAGATTAAATGTAGATCATATAATTAAAGTACTACATATCTTTACGAATCTTTAACCAAGATTTGAGAAGAAGCTCGATCGGGGACGACAAAAATAGTGAATATAATGTTAAAATCAGCGCTTCCCGAATCCAATCAAAAGAAGATTGAATTTAAATGAACAGCGACAGCAATACTGAGATTGCTTTTCATCACAGATATATTATTTTCCCATCCATAATAATGTCTGTGTGTATGTTATATATATAATGCATGATTTGCGAACTAATGACAAATCTGCCGTCATCCCACGTCATCTTTTCTGCAATATTTCCTAATCGAGTAATTGCTTTTTATTATTATTATTTAAAGAGTCGTACATGCATAGATTTAATCCAGAAATAATTATTGAGTGTAACGAATTAAAACTCTGGTATTCAGTAGATTAAGATATCATAATTAACCCACTGTTCATATAGTTTGATTTCACAAAATATCAAGCTTAATTAATCAAAGTCTACATATAATTAAAGATAGAATATGTGATCACGACCGAATAACATAATTTCAGTCTTTTAAATCGTACAACAACTCAAACGTCACGTTTCGATTGTTCTCTCAGCATGATCAATTATTATACTCAACATCATGTTGATCATCTCATTAAGGAAGAAGAAGAAGGGGAGTGCAGGTACGTAAAAGTGAAGTGGTTGTTTGGTCAATTTGTAGGCTAAAATCATGATTAGGGTTAGAAATCAAGAGAAAAATAAAATAAAATGGTGATTATGATTATGATAAGACGAGGGAGATGGTAATCATGTAATAACGGTATCTGTATAAATTTAATTATTTTTTTTTATGCTAGTGATACTCATGGCTAATAATTATCGATCTTGCATTAATTCACCATTTGTCTCTCAATTAACTTGTTCTTTTTCCCCCCTAATAATACATATATATAATTACTTGTGCCAATTAATTAATTAGCACAATTTTTTAATTTGTCTGAAGATGGTCATTATTTATTTATTTTATTGGAGAAATTGAATCGTGTCAGGAAAATCTAATTACATAGACCAAATCTTCTGCAACATTCTTTACGATATATATTCCTAGGTTGAATCAAATTTAATGAGTTGTAAAATATTTTATATTTCCATAATTAACACACATGAATTTTTATTGATGAAAATATGCTTGTTGAGACGTGCAAGTTATGGCAAAGAATTATTTACGTCCAGAAATGACGAACATTATATCATATCTTAATCAGTTATTTACAATATTGAGTAAGCATTTAATGCGCAAACTATAATCGATAAATGATTATAAATTGACTCAATCGATTCTATATTGCTTAAAATTAAATTACAAATACAATTTTGTCGCTTAAGCTTAAAGATTTATCATGATTTTATAAGATACAAAATAATTCATTTTTATTCTTTAAATTTATTATGTTTCACATTTTATATGCTTTTTTGATAAGATACTCTTCCGAAATTTTATAATAAATAACAGAGACTGGTTTCCAATTTTTTTTTTTTTTATGTCAAGACTTGATTTACAATAAAATTTATTTTCTAAAATTTTCAAGAATATCATCGATGACGTAGTTTTATGCTCGAACAACGACAAAAAAAAAAAAAAAAAACTCTATCTACTACATATACATGCATACATATATAGTTATGTTATCATGAGCGCATATTGGAGGACATGTACACGTACTCATGAGCGCCACGAGATGTTCGCGAGAATATATCGCTGAAAATATTATATTCTTGTGAAATGTTAATGTGGACATCTCGCAGCGATCATGGCCGGATGCCTAAGAAACAGACGTCGAGCATAGAAAAATTATATTTATTATAAGTTTTTATGTCTTTTATGATTGTTCATGGAATATCCATATGCCCAAATTCATAAATCAAATGCCATATGAATAACACGTTAATAAAATGAATATGTTTATTGTGATATGATATCATAAATATATATATGAGAGACAGATCGATCCGGTTCATAAAATATAATGAAAAAATATTTTGAAGTAAAAAATAATAATTATAATTAATTAGATCGAGTTGGATATCCATTTCATAAAATTAACATGTAAGATCATTCAACAATAGTTTTTGTGTGATAAAATTGAGTGGTCTTTATTTGTATTAGTAATACACGAAAATACTTGTGTTGATATTTTAAAAACTAGTTATTTATTTTTGTGATTTATTATTAACCATGATTTAAACCGAAAATAATTTATATTAAATTTTCATACATTCAAAATATAGATAAAGATTGAGAAACGTTCAAGTAGTATTGATAATTTAGGTGCCAACTATAATAAGTTATTGACAAAATTACAAATTTGGTCATTTATATATATTTGTCATTATTTTGATCATATATATTATCCAATTTCAGTTTTAACTCGTTTTTTTTATTTGTACTTTTAGCTCATTTTCCATGCATCGTCGATGAGACGCTGTCGTGATATTGATGTGTCAATGTCATGTACACTTTCATGCAAAAAATACTAATCGAGAAAAAAATATACAAGGCTAAAAGTCAATTTTAATACTTATTTCTTGTTTAATAAAATAATAATTAATGTTCATCACCTCTCAAGTACTCCGTTTTGCATCAACTAATTATTCGAGTTACTTTCTCAAAATAGAATCAAATGTAAATTTTATTTCTCGGAAAAATCCATCCCAAATATGTCCAACGGGACATGCAATATTAATTTCACGTGTCTTGTAAGACTACGAGTGTTTAAAATTGACTTCCCACACCGGCCCTAACTTACATGTCTATTACACTCTCTGTGTTACTTCCTACTTTTTTAAACTAAGTAGGTATTTTATGAACGAATCAACCATGTTCGTATTTATAATAGTAACAAATATTTTTAACATAAAAGTAATATTCTTCCATGAGTGACTCAAATAAGATATATGTCTCATAAACATGATTCGTAAGACCGTTGCACAAAAGTATATTCATAATAAATTTATTGGATTAGTACAGTGAAATATATACATTTTGCCCATTTTACTAAATTGAAAAATTATCGATACTCAGCCTATTGCTCGAAAATTTAAAGTACGCAATTGTATCTTATTTTTCTTAATCATCCAATCAAATTTAAGTTCACGTATATGCATGCATATGGAAATTTTTATTCCATATTATATTATTAACCATGCATAATCTATGGATGAAAGATCCAAACTTTTCAAGAAAAACCAAAGAAAATTACGAGTAAGGTTATTCTAAAAAATCTATATTCGGTAGCCTAAAAAATATATTATAATTCCATATAACCTATATATACATCATTTACCATTATATTTTTCCTAAAAAAAAATACCAATTTTGAATAATTTTACCATAACAACTAATTCCATTAATAATAAAATTTATAAGTCAATATGCCATGATGTGGTGCCATGATCTTGTCTAGCATATGCAATGATCTTGTCGTAGAAGTGGGTCTGGTGAAGGGTGTTTTTTTTTTTTTTTAATTATAATATATATTTCTCACACATATATTTGTTCCGATTCAAGGTATTGAATAAGCTAATTTTTTATGCCTTCATGTATAAGTATGCATACAAAACATGATAATGGTACACATTTGAACAATATTAAGGAATATCACAAAAATTCATATTGTGCTATGGATCTCCGGAGAAGTATGATCGCGCATACTTATATCCATGAGACAGATATATCACATCCATAACTAGAGAAAAAAATATTTTTGGCATGCATAGAAAATAATATTTTTTCATGGGTCAAGACGAATAAGAGATATGTCTCACAAAATTAATCTATAAGACGGTCTCGTATAGTCTAACAACAAAAATATTTTTTCTCTTCATTTTTTTTGTATCATCAATGTTTTTTAAAGATACTTAATATTGTTTATTTCCCATAATACTTATTATCGTTATACAAGACAATAATATATTTAAAATTTATTTATAATTATTTAGTTTTAAAAAAATGTGAATTTTAGAATTTATTAATTAGAACAATTTTGAAATGTAAAATTTCATATTATCTCTTTTCCATCATATGTTCTTGGGTTTCAAAACTATTTTTTTAAATTTATTTTACTAATTGATTATGATTAGTTTCTATTAAAAAATACATTTGGTTGCTAAAAAAAATCCTTTTACGTAAGTATGTTTATATTTAAAATAAAAAAATTACATATCTTATGGTAAAAAAACATTTAATTGTTTTGAAATTGTATGAAATTAAATTACAATGATAATTGATTATATGGATAACATAAAAAGAATTTATTATATTTCTAGGTTAAGTTTTTAACTACCATAAATAAGTACAATAGAGGGTATTTTAGTCATCTAATTAATTAAAAAGGTAAGTTCGAGCGTAATTAACACAATTTAGAATGCAAATAACAATCATCATCTCATAATTGTACGTATTAGACTATTAGACACTAAAAATTTCGTAATTTAATTTATTTAAACCAATTATATTGAATAACAGGAATTAAATTACTGAATTTGAGAATTTTAAATAATCGACACAAATAAAAAAATTTAAATATGATTTATAAAAAGCATCATTACCAAGAATTTTATCAATACTCTTGGTAAGTACGTACGTACAAGATGGGATTGTATGCCGGTATGGTAACCTCTAGCAGTTGGGACATATTCAACTTGTTAAACTTCAAAATATTTTTGTAATATACAAAATCGTTAACATACATGATGGAGAATAACCCATTTTAGGATAATTAGATTATAACAAATTGAGGAAATTAAATATAATTAATATAATCGAGGAAGAAAGAGTCCAAGCAGGGTAATAAATAACATTAGACCGAAAATAGAGCGCCACACCTTCAAGTTCTTGATCCATTTGAAAAAGGACTATGCAGAGTGATCTTGTAGACTCTCATTTATGTTCTAAAAGCTGTCTAGTTTTTTAAGTACATTTCTTGTGGTGATCGTTAACTTGAACGTCGGAAGATTTTCGTCGGACATCCTCCAGCACTTCTAACGTTGTACATGACTTGTAACGTTGTATATGATGTAGATGACATCTCTAAATTTCACTAGTATGGGCATCTAAGGATCATCTAGCCACCCGGATTGACTTATTAACCCCGAGTGATTGATCAACTGGATTCACTACTTTTGTGTAACATTATTTGTTTATCGCATCAATACACATTGCTACAAAAATTAAGTGCATATATAGAAATTTATGAAAGTTTTTAAATACAGAAGCGACTACATTGTTGCCTAAGTGAATAAAAATTATAACTAAAGTAATAATAAAAAAATAGTTCGATATTGTTTTGATAAAGAAATGTATAAAATAAAATGGAAAAAAGGGGAAAATATCTCCATCCTTCCTAGCACCATATTTCTCAACTCATCATATGTATCAAGCTGTTTGAAAAAGACCTAATTGCAAACTTCCTAATTCTAGTTTCCCTTTTCCTCTTTTGTTCTGAAAAATAAAGGAGTATGAAAATTACGAAAACTCTTACATGGTTAAACCCTAAGTAGAGCTGATTAAAATAATGTATGAAGTGTCTATTGATTCAATTATTAATGATGAAGTATAGATCGAGATTATGACTATGTTTGGATAAGTACTTAAAATATTTTTATGAAAACGTTTTTTTTTTATAAGAAATAAAACGAAATAGTATTGATGTGATGTTAGAAAATCGACGAGGAATCTAACAAAATACTATTGAAAACAAAGTTATATAAGAAATAAAACGAAATAGTATTGATGTGATGTTAGAAAATCGACGAGGAATCTAACGAAATATTATTGAAAACAAAGTTATAGAATTATAACTCAAAATCGAAAAATTAGACGACGGAACATTACACTTATTGTATTCGGTCGGGAGAGGAAAGAATATGATTAAGCGATGGGGTGTGACGACTGACGATAATGGTTGTTTGGAGGGAGCTTTTCTTTGAGATTTTAAGGTCGGATGTCACGGTTTGGGATGGTCTCAGCTTAGACAATTGAGACCTCAAACGCCCAAAGTAGGACCATTACCTACTTTATGCTACCCATAGTGGGCCCTTCTTCCACTTTATTTAGTCGTATCCATCATTCCAATTTGATGTTTCATAAAACTAAATTTACATATATAAACTAATATACAAAGTGTTGTTTTATTTAATCATTTATTAAAATTAGTAAGTATTAGTTTTTGAATGATTATTTAAATTATGATATAATATTATGGATATATTTAAATTTTAAATATTATTATTAAAAATTATTATATCAAAATATTTATATTATTATGAGATAACGCTTAAACAATGATAACATTTTTTTACCGTTAAATTGACTTTTTTTGTCTTGGTTGGGTGAAATTGTTATTAATAAAAATATGTTTACTAAATCATATATTATTTTTCTATCAAAATTTTAACAATATTTAAATATTTTTCAAAAGTCAAAGCTTTCGTTATTTATTAGATGGATAAATTTTGATTAAAAATATTAGTTATTTTTTAGAACACGTTAAAAATATTTATATTAAAATTCTAATTAAGATGCAAAAGTATAATAATAGTAGTTTACTAAAAGTCAATAAACAAGCATATACGGCGACACTATTTTAAAAGAGTAGGTTTCTTGTGAGACGGTCTCACGAATCTTTATTTGTGAGACGGGTCAACCCTACCGATATTCACAATAAAAAGTAATATTATTAGCATAAAAAGTAATACTTTTTCATGAATGAGCCAAATAAAAAATCCGTCTCACAAAATACGACCTGTGAGAACGTCTCACACAAGTTTTTGTCATTTTAAAAAGTTGAAAGCGTAATATTGTATAAAATTTTTTTTTTTATTTAACATGATAGAAAGTAGTGAGAACTAAAATATAAAAGTAGCAAAACTCAAACTCATAGCCGAAATTAAATTAAATGATATAATCAATGTAAACGCTTAAATGTATATCAAATTAAAATTTGAATTTTAAAAATAAATTGAAAAAACTTCATATTTAGTTACACATTTATTTCAGATTTTTTCTTAAATATTTAACGTTGTAGGTGAATACATTAGTAATAATAAATATTTCTTTCTATAGGAATATTTAGGCTGAAACTTTCCAAATATGACAAAAAATCTCTTTTTATGTATATATAGATTCAACACATATACACACACATATATATATATATATAATGTGTTGTAATTGTAGTCCTAAAATTAATAATATATAAATAATTTTAGAGACACATTACAAAAAAAATCTTACTGTGTTATCTTCTTTATAATCATAATTCCCCTTTTGAGTTCGAAAAGATAATTCATTTTAACGTAAGAAACTGCAAACAAGGCTCTTTAACACAAGTCGTTGCATTTTTATAGATGTTTGAATTCAAGCATACAAAAAAGGGGAAAAAGAAAGTTGTTATAGCATCATTTGGTTTGAAAGATAAGACGACGAAAAATATATAATTTTGAGATGATATATCGATATATATATGTGGATAATTACAGAATGATATACAAACGCAAATTATTTGTAGAATTTGAGATAAACACATGACGAAACAATGATATACATGCAATATTTTAACGTCTGATCATTGAAATCACACGATGTCAATGTGTAATTGTATACATATAATGTGCAAGTTTAGAACATTAAAAATATATTGTCAGATGATCCGATGCATGATTTAGAACTAGCTAGGGACTAAGAAACTCACATTTTAAGGTGTTCATACTCGACTTTTTTTTTTTTTTTTAATAAAAAAAATTTTAATTAATTATTTTCAATAATTAATTTGAAGAGTTTTTTCTTTGTTGCTAGTTCACCTATATAATTAATTGTATGGTATATCCTTTGGATTTTTGTGGTTGGTATTGTTGAAGAAGCTAAAGGCCCCACTCTAACTCCATCATACCAAAAACCCCAATTCCCATGCATATATCTTAGCCCTACAACTTTATATAAATCATCATCTCCTCCAAACACTTTTCCCTCAACACATCTCTTCTTTAATCTTCCCCTAATTCCGATCCTCACACCGCTTACACTCAGAAAGGAGAACAAAAAAGACCCTCATCTTTAATTTCAATCTTCTTTCCCGGCTAGCGAAAGTAGACTTATGCATATATAGCCAATATTTAGTGACAGATCGGTATATACTTTGAGAGACAGAAAAATAATATTATTACAATGTCGGATCAGGACATGAGTTTATCCGTAAACGGTCAGTCCCGGGTGCCTCCTGGATTCCGTTTTCATCCGACCGAGGAAGAACTTCTGCACTATTACCTCAGAAAGAAAGTCGCCTATGAGAAAATCGATCTTGATGTCATTCGGGATGTCGACCTTAACAAACTCGAGCCCTGGGATATTCAAGGTATATCTATTATCTATATAATATAAATGATTTTATCCCCAACAAATTTATATATGTAGATGAAAACCAGTTTCTTGACACGATTTTTTTTGCAGAGAAATGCAGAATAGGATCAACCCCACAAAATGACTGGTATTTCTTCAGTCACAAAGACAAGAAGTATCCAACCGGGACTCGAACTAATCGGGCCACTGCTGCGGGTTTTTGGAAGGCTACTGGGCGTGACAAAGTGATACACAGTAATTTCCGGAGGATTGGGATGCGGAAGACTTTGGTTTTCTACAGAGGAAGGGCTCCGCATGGCCAGAAATCAGACTGGATCATGCATGAATATAGGTTGGATGATCATGCCAACACTCATGACTCCACTGCTAATGTAAGCTACAAGATTTTTTCCACCTGTTTTTTTGGTTGGTAATATCACTCGATATTTTTTACATCTTATTATGCCCTCAAGTTTATTTTACCTTCGCACACACCATTGAACTTTTGTCTAAAAATATTTGACATTTATAAGATGAATACACATAACACTTGGTATATAACTATATCGAAAAAAGTTTATGGCAAAAAATTACAAATAAATAATTTGAATTCCTATTTGTTTATTTACTTTAATTTGTAATAAGTGCGGAATTATACCAATGGGTTCAAAATAAATACCAGAATTTGAGTTATTCTTTGAAATTCATGTCCTTGAACCAACATCTACCCTTTTCTCCAAAAGCAACCTCACATGGTTTTAACAGAAATTTATGGTGTTTTTAATACCTTTTTACACAATTATTAAGGAATTTTTTGCAAATATAGATATATATAACCGATCATATTCTTAAAATAAACAAATTGCAGGCTCCAAATAATTTAACCGGAGATTCCGGGACAGAGGAAGGCTGGGTGGTCTGTCGGGTTTTCAAGAAGAAAAACTACCACAAGGCATTGGAAAGCCCCGCGCCGCACATGATGGCGTCGTCTACCTCGATCTTAACCCCAAACCACCCCCAAAACGATGTAGTTCTGGACCACCTGCTCATGTACATGGGAAGATCATCTTCTTCCTGCAAGCAAGAGAACGAAACAAACAGTGTCACCCTTTACTTACCAGATCAGGATCCTTCTTGTTTCGTGCACCTCCCGGGATTGGAAAATCCAACGGTTCATAACATCCTAGCCGAAATGGAGCCATCTTCGTCCGTCAAACCCAATATCGAACCGAGTGATTGGGTGGCGTTGGACCGCCTCGTGGCGTCTCAGCTGGACTGCCACGGCTCCAAGCAGTTTTCGGGATACGACGACCCGACTGTCGATGATGATTTCTCATTTTCATTCGGTAATGACACTAATGAAATACGACTGCCGAACATGCATAATACTTCTGATCATATCACACCAGAAAATCTTTCCAGCTCCGACGCAGATTTCTGGAGCTTCGCTCGATCGTCGTCCTTGTCATCGTCGTCTACAGATCCACTGTGCCATTTATCTGTATAATTATACAAAATATTGTAGTCGTTTTTTTTTTTGGTTTTAAATTTCAGAGTCGTAAATGGTAATGATAATAGTAATGATGAGAATGATGACAATAATAATTCGTTAATACATACGTAAGTACGTGAGGTTACTGTATTACATGTGTATTATATTAAGGATAATTCGGAAGATCTTATAATATTGGGTGGTGTTTAAATTTTTTCAACCATCTTTATTAAAACATGCATTGTCATGCGACTAATTTATTCTCTACGTCCTTTCACTTTGTTAAGATTATTGCATTTGAAATCTAAGTGAAATATGCATGGAACTAATAATATTTTGAAAGAAAGATTTTATTGTCTGTTCGGATAAATATGGTTAAAAAAACTTCTCTTTTGTTTTTAAAGAAAAGATGAATCAGAAGTTTTAAATTTTAGAATTTGATTTTTGAAAATTCGAAATCAATTTTAGAAAAGTGAGTATGATAAGATGTATGCACTTTTTTTGTTCGGATAATGCTAAAGGTACAACGTAAATATCGTACAACGATATATATTTACAATAATTATATCGTGATATTTTGTTATTATTTCGTGAGATTTTGTTTTGAATTTATCATGAGATTTTGATAAATGAAATTTTTGTATTGAATTTTTTGTGTTGTAAGAATTGTTGTACAAATTTGATTGTACATATAATATTACTCTTTTTGTTCATGCCCGCAATATCTACTAGTAAGAACTGTGGATGATTTTTAGGGTTCTTCTTTTTATGCCGCACCAAGACCAATCGGCACGGCTTCCATGTTTAGGGTGACTCTTACACCAACAAATTGAAGTCCTTTAAACTATGGGAAGTATTTGATAATCTAATATTATAGTCTCATGCATATTTCACTTAGGGACGTTTGATAATCTAACATTATAGTCTAATAATTTTTATATAATATTTTTTAAATAATTCAAACTTTATATTTCAATTAATATTATTGAAATATTTTTATGTATTATATATCAGCATACTTTTAAAAAAATTAATAGGATTGATATTTGCCTTTCCTCTTGCGTATCACTTACATCAAAACACGTACATTTAACGTTGGCAAGGAGTATATATTTGTGTGTCTCATATTATTATTATTATTTTATAATAAAAATGTCCCGTCAAATTTAGAATAATTCAAATTCATGCACTAAAAAACTATAAATACGTCGTCGTTATACTCTGAAGAAAAGTATTTATCCAATCCTGTCGTTGAATCTCAGTTGATTTGATGGAATGATCCATGTTTCCTGTTTTTTGATTTTTTTTCAAGCCTTCGTACGTGTTTAAAATTGTTACGTGGTTAAAAAAATTTAGTTAGGTCGAATATTTGTATAGATAATATTTATAATCCAGAAATCGATTTTTTTAAAAAAATAACAATTATAACTGAACAAAATATTTACTCGATGCAAAGTTTTTTTAAGTTTGTAATTAACCAATTAAATTCGAGCCAAAAACCTCTATGTGTCGTCTTGTAGTTAATTTAAAAGAAATATGGTATTTTTGTCCAATGACTTTTTCTGTTTTAAATTAATTTTAACACACATAACTTTCAAATTTTAGTTTCAATGCNTTTTTTTTTTTTTTTTTTTTTTTTGCTTTTCGGTCATATTTGATGAATGTTGACATGACATTAATGTGACTTCAGAACTTGCCGACTTGTCCGATACTAATTCAGCAATCTGATTAAAATAGACGACAATAAAGAGTAAATATATCAAAACCTAAATAATAATTAATACTTCCAAATTATATGACTTGTTGGGGACTAAATTTAAAAATAATGAAAACATGAAGATTGAGACATGGAAGAGAACAGAAAGTCGATGAAAGAAAATGTTATAAATTTTAGAAAATATTATGTGTTCAACAATACACATAATTATCAAACCTTCGTCGGATCCACAAATTTTCACTACAACTCGTCGGACTTCAAACAAAATCGCTCTTAGGTTCACAAACAACTGTTATGCTTAAAAATTATTTTAAGATTCATGAATAAAATTTACAGAAATTTCTTTCCTTTAAGATTCATGAATAAAATTTACAGAGATTCAGATTTTATCAGAGTAAGTGATGGTGGTGAGTCCAAGGAGAAAAATAAGAAAGAAATAATATAAAAGAGTGATGGAGGCGCAGGAGACGTATTCCAATTTTTATATAAAATTTAAAAATATAAAATTATACCCTAATTTGGCGGGCCAACCCGCCCCGTTTGGGCCCGACCAATATTGGCCCGCAACCCAAACGGGCTCAGCNATATATATATATATATATCACATGATGTTTCAACAAATTAAATATAAAGTGGGGTTTACCGACAGACCGGTGTATAGTGGGAAATTAAAGAGTCAAAATGATATTCATTAAGGAAATAAAAAGACATTTTGTTAATCATTTGATAAGAAAGAAGGGGAAAGGGGGTTTTGGCCAATTAGTGTTGAGAAATTAATTAAAGAGGACAATATGACACTGATTTCTCATGTTTCTTCGTGACGTTTCACTTTCTTTCACCCGATTGATGCCTACGTTTTAACGCAAAAACCTTTACTAATAACAAACCCACCACTCTTCACCTTTGTGACCAAAATTTCATCAAATCAAGTAAGTATTCATACTTCTTTCTTTTCAAAATTTTAACTGATGATTTGTCATCATTTTGAATTGATATCCCTCATATATAGATAGAAATTTACTCACACATAGTGGTTTGCATGAAAAGCTAGTTAAATATTTGACTTCAAGATAACATTTTTATCCGAAAAACAAATTTGGTGAAGATAGGATAATGATTAAAATAGTTTTTGAGAGAATTTTTGCTTATTTTAAAGTGATTATTTTAGAGATTTTTTGAAAGTGCAGGAGAAGCAAAAGTAAGGAACTAGTGTTTTAGAGAAAAATTGATTCCATTTTTTTTTTTTTCATAAAATTTAACATTTTAAAAAATCTCAACAATATTTAGAAAAAATGAGAGTAATTGTGAAATATTATCAATTTTTTAAAGATTCGAATGATATATTGTAACTTTAAACTATTAACAAAAAAACAGAATTAAGCTGACAAAAAGACATCTCAATCTTACTTTTAGATTTTGGTTAAAAGTGGTAGAAATTCAACTAGCTGGTTTTCACAAATACTCCAAAACATTTATACTCGGCTAGACTCGAAGAAGTGATTCTTCTAAAAACTCTCTAAATAGGTTTCCGATCATAAACTTTTCTAATTTGGATTTTTATTATTTTTTGTTTCTCCTCTTACAATTCACGGCCCACACCCAGCTATAATAACGTCCTGGCTAGTAAAAAGGCTAAATGAGCAGCTGGAAATCTTTTTGCCTGATTTGGACTTGGTAGCCTTATGCAAATGATTGCTCCTTTCCAAAATATATAGCTTGTGAGCTGAAATATTAGTATATTACAGACCCAGCACAAATTTCTTTAAATTTTATTTAATTTGCTGACAATTTTTATAACTGGTATTTCCCCATATCCATTATGAGACTCAGCTAATCATACAATACAATTCTGTTCATTGAAAAATTACCAAATCTTTTCATTTACACAAACTTATATAATATTCAACATAAATTAAGGTATATTTCCAATTTTTTACGAAAAGTGGATAGGAGAATATGGTGTGAATTCGATTGTTTCCTGAACAAAAATTTTTTTACTGTAAAGAAAGAATTATAAAATAAGGATGTACGCATATTTCTGGGAAATGAAAATACTTTCAGAATATATGAACAAATATCCCTTTGAGGTTCAGCTTCAACTTCATGTGGAAGTTGGACCTGATGCTCATTCTTTAACGAGCATCTCATATTACAGTTAGATATTGGAGCGTTAACTAGTCTACATCGAAGAAAATAGGCATGACACAGACAATTTTTACAACACCGGGGAGGGATTTATCTGCACCGAGTGGATTTACAACAACCAATGACTACGTTTGACATACACAGGGCGGAATTCAGTCATGAACTGGCCCAAGTTAGATGCATACGGTCTTTCGGAGTTAAGATTCAAAGGAATGACAAATACCAACATGGATGATTCATTGATTTTCTTAATCCTTATGTGAATAAATATCTTTCCTTACTTGTAGATTGAACTGTGCAGCTGGGATTTCCTTGCAACATCGTACAGAAGTTTCATCAAGTCAGAAATGGCGGGAACTAAGCTCGGTCGACTATAGATCACTATACTGCCTAATTAAGTTCTTTAAATAATAATAAATTTCAAAATTTTACTCCCCCTTTGAGCCAGGGTTGCTGCTAATAAAATCTTACACCAGCAAAGACCGTAGAATATCATTGCAGAGAATAAAATACAAAGTCCAGTTTTCCAAGTAAAAGCTTCATAAGTGATAATATACTGTGGTCCATAGATTAATCTTTTTGAGCGCAGCACACCGTTTGCTCCACCGTATTTTGAATATTGTTTGACCAGTCCAGAGGTAAATGCACCACTGTCACTGGCCCCCTTTACCCAAAAAAACCAAAATAAAAAATAAATAGAATCTGGATTCCCCTGCACCTGCACATGTCTTGCTATCTGATATAATAGTAATCCATGTGGATTTATTTTGGGAATAAAATGATTCTATTGAATTTGATATATCTTTTTTTTTAACGCATCACATTTCGAACTGAAACTCAAGATTCTTGGCACAGTTTACTTTAAAACACGACTCTATTCATTATTTTATAGTCTGCTCTACAGTTTCTTTCCCAGTACCGGTAAATAATATTTTATTTAAAATATAGATGCCCTAATTTTTTTTAACAGATCTGTTAATCTTTACTCCCAAAAAAAGAGTGAAAATTAGCCAACGCATTTGATAAAATGGCTCCTTTTCTTTTTACCAACGGTTCACTTGCATAATGACACAGACCACGTGAAGGCAAGAGGAGAGTCAGCAATTATTTATGGCACGTTCAATCACAAAGCCCACCTTTTTTTTTTTGGTCTTTTCAGTTTTATTATGTGTTAATAGGATGATTTTATGCCACATAATTTGTTTTTAAATCATGTTTATGAGAACAACTTGTATAAAAAATCATAGAATCACCATTTATCATGTAAGTAAATGGGCATGGGATTCCTATGTGACAGCTTTCTTTCATTTGAAACTCTCTCTCTTTTTCTCTCTCACGTTAATGTCCTTTAGTAAATACCACTCGGATGCCACTACAAAAATACCTAAATAAATTGGAGCTTTTTACCTGTCACTTTTAACGACCCAATTACCATTTTAAGCCAAAAATAGAACTGCAACCGAATGCTACTACCCTTCTTCTATGTTATCTATCACCTCCGCTCCAATGACTTTCTTTTCTGCACACAAACTCATTCATTACAATTAACTGAATCAGACTCTAAATTGGAGTAGTACACAACATTTATTGTGTTCAAACAGAAATATAAACCTCGTCAGTTTCACTAGATTAATAATTGTAATATATAATGGGTATTTATTATACATTAAGAGGTTGATTTACTTTTATTCGGGGCGTATCTGCAAATGAAATCGCCTAATGTGACAAAGGAATAAACGAATCTCTGTGTTGTGTATTATATATAAATATTTACTCTATATATCCTTCCTTCCTCCACTTCGTACGTACAGCATCTCCGCAAACTTTTCGATGGGAAAGACGGGAGGTAGTTCATGGTTGACAGCAGTGAAAAGAGCTTTCAGGTCTCCAACCAAAGACACTGACAAGAAAAGCTGCAGAAGGATAACGGAGCATCAAGATCAACAAGAAGAAAAGGTGATAGATGTGTCATTCTACAAACTCCAATTTTTTTTAACATTTGGCGTAGTAATTTGGAAGTGTAAAGTGTTTTACTAAATAATTTTTCATTTGGATTCGTGGGTTTTGTGCAGAAGACAGAGAAGAGGAGGAGATGGCTGTTCAAGAAGCAATCTAGTAATGTAAATGAAGGAAAAATAGTTGCAACAGATGAGACTGTGTTGGCTTCCGAGCATAGACATGCCATAGCCGTGGCTGCGGCCACGGCCGCGGCGGTTGAAGCTGCGGTGGCGACTGCGAAAGCGGCGGTTGAGATAATCAGGTTGACTCAGCCAACTAATGCCGCTTCATTTAAAGAGCATTCTGCGGCCAAAGTCATTCAAACTGCATTTAGGCGATACCTAGTAAGTCATTTACAGACTTCCATAACTTACAGTAGTGAAGGTAAAAATTAAATGAGCAATGCTAAAATGACAACGCCTTTCTGGAATATCTGAATATTGCTGTTTTGCAATTGATTCATATTGTTTGAATTTTCATGGATGAATGACTGTAACTTTTTAAAATTTTACATGCTTATATTCAGGTTCATACGTTTTTTAATTCAAATTCGACTTTGCGGCTCCTATGGAGGTTGCTAATAATTGATGTAACTGAAAATTTAGATATTATTCAGTATCAACATTAGTTGACTCGAGTCGTACGAAGGGTTGGTTCCATTTAAGCAAGTTATCAAGACTTTGAATATTTTGAATGAAAGATACAAGTGTTAAAGCAGCTTTCCATGATAATAGACCCAACTCAACGTCAAATTACTCGAAGATCGAATAATTCCTAGAAATAGGAGGCCAAAAGAAATGGTGGTTCCGAACGAGCTTCAGTTATTATGGAGCTCGAGTCAAACAACTTATTAGCCGATTCGACACATTATAAGTGTCTAGTTCCCTCACGAGTGTTTTGAAAATGAATGTAGGCGAGGAGTGCTCTAGCAGCGCTTAAAGGAATAGTGAAACTTCAAGCTCTAGTAAGAGGGCAGAATGTAAGAAAACAAGCTAATATGACCATGAAATGCATGCAAGCTCTCCTTCGAGTTCAGGCCCGAGTGCGTGATCAACGTGCCCGGCTTTCGCATGATGAAGGGAGAAGATCAATGCCTGGGGAAACAAACCGTACTATGTACCTTAACGACATAAGAAACAGGAGGTCCATGGTATGTTTTCTTGATTGATTTGTGTCTTGATTTTTTTTACTGTACAATTGTTTGATTGTAATTTGATGATGGTTGTTTTACAGTCTAGAGATGGAAGCTGGGCCACTGATGAATGGAGAGACTGCCCAAGTACACTTGAGGACCTTGATGACATTGTAAAAGCCAGCAATGAAGCTGAATCCACGCGTGAAAATACCCTGGCTTTTGCTTTATCCCAACAGGTCTCTGTCTTTACAATAACTTTCAGTAAAATACCAATACTAGTAGTACAAAAACTTATGAAGTAGGGCTCAACTATAATTTTTATATGTTAACAAGTAGTGGTGTAAAACTGATAAAGTCAGGCTATGTTACGTGTCTCATATTAGCCCCATAAAAAAAAGGTGGTGTGGCTAATAATATTTACTTAAAATGCTAATCTTTGGGTTTGGATTTATTTTTTAACTTGGTGTTGCTCTTGAGAGTCGGCACAATAGAGTGGTCAACCTAGGGAAGGGCCACTATTCTTTTGTAATGGTAATGGAGCTCAAAACAAGTTGGATTAAGTTGTAAATTTCGAATATTGATAGTTAGTGAAAGTCATCTAGATTGGACCATTGTATGTGTTTGTTTCTCAAAATTTTGTTACGTTACATGTCTCATATGAGATCCGTAATAAAATGTGGAATAACTAATAAATTGGATGGAGTTTTCAGGCAAATTTTTGGGTTGGAGCTCTGTTTTAAGGCTTATGACATGAGATACGTATAAAAAGTGGGCTAACACTAGTTTTGTCACATTTCGAGGTCCCTCAAACCTTGGTCAGAAGTTGACCAAGATTTGCTTACAAGAAGTATTGAGGGTGACCGGTGGGTCATCGCCAGTTTTGCTTTTATTCCTTCATTTGTAGTTCTTGGTGTCGGGATATATGCCATTGAGGTGTAGAAAGAAGTATTTAAATCGTAGTACTGTACTATCGACTAGAATACAATAACATACCAACTATTCAAAAAGTCGACTTCATGCAGATTGACTGATTTCTTCATAGTTCTTGAATGAACTGTTATGTGATTTTCAAGTGTGATTTGACTTCAGACGACTCTGTTTTCATTGCTATCTCTTGATCAGAAGGGTTTTAAAAACCATTTCTTTGTTTCAGAATAAGATATGGGATTCCTATAGGAATCCATACGATGAAGGCGAAAACGAGCTCGAAAACAGAGCAAGTTACCTTGATAAGTGGACAACAGCAACAAAGCAAAGTGAGATCGGCAGCAGGGCTTCAACAGAACGTAGAAGGGACTCCTTCAAAACGGTTGAGATTGACTCTCAAAAAACGACGTCCTCTTATTCGTCCACGAATGCTCGAAAATCGAACTGCCAAAGCCCACTTCACAGGCAATCTATCCCACATGCCGCGGTCTCATCTCACCATAGATCATCATCACTTCACACTATTACTCAATCTCCTATAACCCCATCCACTGTACCAAAACCACGGCCCCTGCAAGTTCGTTCCTCGAGCCCCAGATGCCTAAGAGATGAAAGCAGCTATTCAACTGCAAATACCCCGAGTCTACGCTCCATGCCATGCTCAAACAACACCATGATGCCTAATTACATGGCTAGCACCGAGTCAGCAAAAGCCCGGGTTAGATCACACAGTGCACCAAGACAAAGGCCCTTCACTCCCGATAGAGATCGTGGTGGAGGGTCGGCTAAAAAACGTCTCACATACCCTATACCAGAACCGTATTATGCGAATTGGGGATTCGGTAGCTTTAACCAGAATCTGAGAAGTCCAAGCTTCAAGAGTGTAAAAGCGGGCTATGTAGGGATGGAGCAACAGTCGAATTATTCATGTTACACAGATAGTATTGGTGGAGAGATTTCGCCATGCTCGACTACGGATCTTCGAAGATGGTTAACATGAGAAAACCATATGCAGTAATGGGAATTAAGTTTTAACCCATTATTGCAATGTATGTGCGTGAGAAATGGGAATATGATGGCTTGTAAAGAACTTTGCTCTGATGTTCATCTTGATTTGAGAATCCCTATTCCTTATTTTCAGTAAAAAGAAAAATAAGATTGATGTTATTTTAGATTTGCCCCTTTCATTTCTCGATTTTCTAACATTATTATCTTTCAATCATCAAGACATTGTTTGGCTTGCCAAAATCTGAAAAGTTACTCAAGTGCGCAAGAAAATCCAACTACTATGGATGTCAATCTCAAACTCCCACAAAATGATGGTGAATTGCTTCCTGATTTCTCATTTTATCGCAAGTAGTGGCAAACTTCTTTATCTTACTGTCACTCGGCCTAACTTGGCTTACTCCGTCAACAAACTTAGTCAATTTGTGTCTGTTCCACGAGATAAAGACTAGCAAGCTGTGTGTTCGGTGCTCAAATATGTTGAAGGCACAGTAGGTCAAGGCTTACTCTATGATTCCTCCTCTGATCTCAAGTCAAGTTTGTTCACATACAGGGGCGATGTCAAGATTCATAAGTATCTGGGGTTGACTTGATTTTGTGTTAGACAGTAATAAGTTCGATCAAAATCGAACTGAATTTTCAGAAATAGAATTAACCGAACTTTTTTCGACAAAACGAACCGACTGAACTTTATCATGAAAACATAACAACCGAAAAAATCGGTTATTTCGATCAGTAACAATTAACCGAAATTTTAAATTTTTTAAAAATATTCAAGTTTTAAATAAAAAAAAGTGCAATATAAAAATTAGATTAAATAAATTTAAATTTTATTTATTAAAAAATGTTTTTAAGTGTATTTCTATCGTCCAATAAATTTTATTAGAAATTTTTAATATTTATATATTCAGGAACTTTATTAGAAAATTTAATAATATTAATTTTATTTATAAAAGTTCAATTTGTTAGATTAACTGAAGTTTATTAAAAACTGAAATCGAACCGAACTGGCTTATATTTTTAAAACTTCTGAATAAAACGAATGTAAGACCAGGCGCTTGCCGCTTTACCAAAAGTTATAGCTGGTGGTAATGGTACAACTCAAATATTTTAAACCGTACAACATCAAAAGTATCATGGTTCGATCGCTTTACCCAGTAGAGACAATTATTGCATCTCAACACAGAACCGATTTTTCAAATTAATTCAGTTCGATCTGTTATTTGGTTGAAACCGATATTTTATTCACTCACAGACTATAAATGATGTTTGCCCATTATTTGTTGATATATGCTTTTTTGATTTAAAATAACTTGGTAGTTTTTTTTTCTTCATTTCTGAGTAATCTAACTAGAAAAATTCAATTATCCCAAAAAATTACAACAAAGAATTATTTTTCAAATTTCATAAATATTCAATTTTTGGATATTATAAATAAAAAAATAACAATACAAGCCTAATAATAAATTGCGCATCGAGTCCACCCTAGCTGGAGGTGGCTCCGCCCCTGTTCACAGACTCAGATTGGGCAGATTGTTCGGACGCTCGTGATCAATTTCTAGATTTTGAGTCCTCCTTGGAGATTCCCTCATATATTGGAAATCAAACAAGGAACATACAGTATCTAAATCTTCAGCTGAAGCTGATTATAGATCCATGGCAAATGACACTTATGAAGTAGTTTGAATGTTGTCTTTATTCAGTGATGTGCACATTCACATTGTTGGTCCAGTGGCTCTGTTTGGTGACAGCCAGTCAGCCATACATATTGCTTCGAACCCATTTTTCATGAACGAAAGACGCATATCGATATTGATTGCCACGTCGCACGTGAAAGATTACATGCTGGAATCATCGAAGTTTTCTATGTTTCCTCGCATTTGCAACTAGCTGAGATCTTCACAAAATCTCTTCTTCGTGGAAGATTTCGGGATTTAATGGTCAAGGTGGGAATCCAAAATATCCACTCTCCATCTCGAGGGGAGTATTAGAAGGGCATTTGAAGAAACACGCTCATCTCCATTATTCTTTAGTATTCTTTATTCGTATTTTATTGTTTTGGTTTACTGTGTATAAATACTAGTCTGCATATATTTTTCATTTGAACATCCTGTAAGTTTCTTTCAAATACGGTTATGGAGATTTCACTTGTTCAAGTTTTTCTTCTTCCCGAAAGCATTAATTAATTTAATTGCAAAATTAAGTATAACATTACTTGGCCAACTGGTAAAGAAATACAAATCTAACGTCAACTCTTTAGGCTTCAGAAGTAGGAACACGCAACTGATCGAACTTTTCAACGGCAGAACAAAGTTCAGGGATGGCTGAAATAGCGATCGATGCTGTTCAAGTTTTGGTGGAGAAGCTGATTTCTGTTGTCGGGGTTTCAAGAATGAACTGAAAAAGCTGGGACAAAGATTTGAGAATGATTCAGGCATTCTAAGTTGAAGCATCGAATCGGAAGACTGGAAACGATCAAACCGTGAAGCAGTGGCTACAAAATCTGGAGGACGTCGCCTATGAAGTGGACAACTTGATGGACGAGTTCAATTACGAGATAATACGTAGTAAAGTTGAGATCCAAACTCAAATGAAGCAGAAGCTATGCTGCTGCTTCTGCTCGTCGGTCCCTAGTAATGTTGCATTTCGTAGTAATATGGGCCATGAGATAAAAGATGTGAACATGAAATTGATAAGTATCAACGAAGAAGCCAGCAGCTATGGTCTTCAAAGCAGGTAGCTGAATTGGTTGTTTCTGTTCCTCTTGTGATGGAAAGTAATTCCATTACTGTCGATCCTATTTTTATTGGTTGAGATCTACTCATGATTACTTCCACCAAATCCATATATTAATCACAAATCCATAATCAAAGCTAGCAAACATTTTCTTAAGCCAATATTCAAGAGATTTCTTCTCCCGTGGGGTAATAAGCCATATTCACATACAGCAAGCTTAAGAATCTGCTACCCAAAAAGAAACAAATTCAATCACAAAATCAACTCTAACAAATTAACAATTAGCACATCAAACTAATCAAAATATGTGATCTTATCTTGCAATCACGCCGTTAAATCTCACAGGCTCTTTCTGTTTTAGCAGAATCTTCAACTGAGCCTTTTGACATTCCAATTTGTTGCTCAGTTGCTTACTACTTCTGCACCCAATTGCTCGAACCACTCTCGGGAATTCAACGAACCCTTTAATCCCTCTTTTTATGTGAGGATTTTCGGCTTCTGGAGATGATTTTTTCTGAATAACCGCCATTGTATGAACGTGTGTTTCTTGATTATCGATCTCCGCTTCTTGTTTTGCTTCCGAAGAAGATGATAAAGATGGTTCAGCTCCCATCTTTTTAGCTACTTCCAGCTCAGTGAACTTCTCTTCTAACAGGATTTTCGCCTCCGCGAGTTTCATTTGCACTCTCTCTTCCCTGATAACCTCCGCCAGGCGAAGCATTTTCCTTTCTTCTTCAATACCTTTCTTCAATCTCGCTATCTCTCCTTTATCAGATGAAATTTCTTTAGCTAGCTCTCCGCATACTCTCTCTAATGATTCTCTGCCCTTCCTCTCTTCCGACAGTTCCTTAGCCAGCCTTTTATTCAAAGACTCCATTTTCTTACGTTCTTTTCGCTCACACTCTAGCTCACCTTTCAGCTCATTGATCTGAGCCTTAGCCATTTCGAGTTCAGATCCCATGAAAGGCTTGATAAACGTCAAATCCCAGAAAGAAGCCGCGATTTTACGCGAGGATATAGGCAGGTGGAGCCTGTGAATTTGCTTCTTATCGGTTGAGCTATGTTCTTGATGCTGCAGCGTTTGATTTTGTTGAGAAATATAAAAGGGATTTTCGTAAAGTTTCCAAGTTGGACTAGAACTTGAAGTTTTGATAGGGAAATTGGTATGATTGTTGTGTTGATGAACACAAGTGGAGGGAGTTTCATGGCTTCTTATCTTCATCATCACCATCATCATCTCCTCCATTAACATGGGGTGTAATCTTGCTTTAACTCGATCGTTTTTGGGTAAGATTGGATGCCTTTTCTTTTGAAGAAACTTAAATATTCTCGGCCACCAATAATACCACCTATTTCTTTTGCCTTTGTGCTTTGCTAAGTGTAGTAGGTCCATACATATATAATTCTAAGCCATTTGATCAAAAGACAATTTGAAGAGAGGGAGAGGGAAAAGTTACGTGCATCACATGCTGGTGCACCTCTTTCTCTGTATTTATTGACAGCATATGGATGGGGAATGGTGGGAATGAGGTGGTCTCTTTTAAATGTCAATATCCCTTTCGCTTTTACTAGCTTCTCTCACATTTATTTTCTTCTTTTATTTGTGATGATTGTGTTAATTTTTTTTAGGGATAGTCTAATATGTTAATTTGTTCTCCAAATGGTCAGTTCTTGAAAAGTTATACAAAAATTAAGTTACTTTACTTAGAAGATATGATATGATCCACATGAGTATTGAATGAGTGGAAGAAGATAATGGTAGTTGGCTGGCTTCACTGCTTTTGGAACCATTTTCTTGTTGAAGTTTCGAGTTGGAGGGTTTGCCTTTTAAAATTTGTTTTTTGGTTCAAAGTTTTTTTAAAAATTTATCAAAACTTATATACTTCACCGACTCAAACTTCCTCGTATTAAAATATTTTGATCAACTGTGATATAATATATTAACAAGTACTTTTGGGAAATGAGCATATAAAAAAAAAGTTTATATGTAACGTAAGTATTTAGGATTTGAAATATTTGAAGCACAAATAAAAATTAACATATCCAGCTCGAATCAGTATATCCCATATACAAGAAAAGACGTACATGCTCAATCTGTCTAAATCATTAATTACATCATATTTCCACATGGATGGTCTCCTAGCTATCATGTCTTCTTTATTAGAAATAATCTTTTCATTAGTAACTCAAATTATCACTGACTAAATCTCTAGTTTTCTGTAATTATCAGTAAAAATCTTCCAAAACTAAAATATTACTAAAATTATATATATGTATGTAGCTAATTATTTAAGGATGTGTGTGTATCTATGTATGTATAAATATTAAACGTGATGATCGGGAAATTTATTGCCTATTGGACCCATTGTGATGCAACAGGACCAAACAATAATTGTGCCAATTCATGGATATGTTTAAAGCAGTGTTTTTTCTTCTTCTTTTTTATTTGTCATAAATACTTCACTCAGTATAAGCAAGCAAATATGTATGGTGTCGTAGTTCACAAACCGAATTTTATTCTGAAACAAATTACCCATCATCATTATTACTATTATTTTTCGACAGTGCTGATATTCTTACCAAACCTTTTGTTCATGGGTTAACATCGACGACCAAATTGTTTATATACAAACACAATTTATACCTTGAGATTATTAGACGAAAAAGTTGAGGAGAGCATTTCATTTTTTGGGAATATTATTTGGGAGTGGATTCAGGTAAAATAATGAGTGGATCAACCGTATTTTCTTGCTCTCTCTCACTCCAAAAACTCCACCTAAATGATGGAGAGAGAAGCATACGATTTAAAATAAAGTGAGGTAAAGCATAGCCATACCCAAGATATGGGCTTCAACGCTATATTGTAAGCCCAATTATAACTTTTGAGCTTGAATTTATTTAATTGGATACTTCTGATGATTCGTGTTTATACACTAACGATTTGAATTTGAAATCCATCATAATAAAAAATAATAATAAATTGGGATTTGAAATAATTTTTTTAATATACTTATCCCAAACAAACCAATAGATTTGTTATCGTGGATTTGAAATCATGAACTTCAAATTTATTCATCGAAATTCGTATTTTAATGTGACATGAGATTATTATCCAACTTATCATTTCTTTTAATGTGAGATTTGAATTAGTTTTTAGATATCTAAAAGTGGTTATTTTAAGAATTATGGAGAATCTAATCAATTGTGGGATCTCAAATTCAACATAATACCAACCCAATTAACCCCTGATGAAATTTAGATGAAGCTTGCTGGGTAGTTTGTTGCTCCGACGGTAGTTGCTCGGATGCATTGATTGAAAAAGGAAAACAAAAGAAGAGTGGAGAAATACTAATAATAATAAAGAAACAATTTCACCAAGTCAATAAAATTGTGGTATTCCCACTGCCGACTACTGATTTACGAACGGTAGCATTTATTATTTGAATGTAACTAATTTCTACATTCTTTAAAGAAAAGTGTGTACTCTAATCGGTCGTCTCTTCTAATGTTGCCACTTTGAATTATATATCTTCTATGATTTCTACACCTATATTTAGTATCCCCACCATGCCGCAACATTTTTACGTCATTTTTGTTACATTTTTTAAGTTTTTATCGTACTAGTATAGAACACGTTCAAGATATTTATTTAAAGTTTTTATTCTTTAATTTTGATTTTTCCACTCTTCTGTTCTTTTTTTTTCCCCTCTATTTTTTAAATTCATTTATTGATGAATTGCATCATTTGGTATCTCAATTATTTATCAGACTAATGCAATAATATATACTATGCTAGTCATATAAAATCGCACTGAGCAAATTCTGTGCAGTAGGATCACTCAAGAAGGGGTTGGTGTATGAAATTGAATTCTTGACCATTAGTCAAATGCTCACATATTTCATCAACTCGAATACCTATCAAGGCGGAATAATGTAATTCTTGCATGATACCATGGTTTTTCGGCTAAATCATAAAAACAACTAAAGCAAAACATTATTTTAGAAATATATAATCTTTATTCTAATGTGTTCTAATATATTACATATATATTTGCACACATATATATAATATATATTTGAAAAAATGTGATCATAGAAAAAATAATATAGTATAATAAAAATATTGCAAACTATGATTTTAAAATAAATAACCAACTTCAAAGATAAATAAATAACTTAAAAATAATATGACAATGTACAATACATGATCATCAACGTTTCATACATAATATATTCCACTGTAAACAAGTTTTCATAAAACTGACAAAAAATAATATTTTAATAGCTATAATCCATTTAACGATGGAAATTAGAATAAATTTATTATTGTATTTATTAAGGTAATAAAATATAATGAAGAGTTTCTTGTGGAAACTTTGAATAGCCATTGTAAGCCGCAAATCCAAAAGTCAAACCAATAGTTACTTTTCTTCGACTTTCATCAACAATTCACTTGTGTTATTTTTTGCAAAATAGAGTGTGTTGTTTTTCATAAGTAGGATTCAAAGAACTTTTACAAGTCATAGATAAATTTGTGTAGATGTAGAGAGAACATGTAATCGAAGGAAGTCTGATTCAACTTCTGCAAGCCATAAATAAAATTCGTATAGATGTAGAGTGAACAGTTAATTTGAGGAAGTGTGATTCAAAGGATTTCTGTGAGCAATAATTAAATAGATAAATCTGTTTCTTTCCTGAGCGTTGATTCAGCTGCCACGATTAAACACACAAAGAAGAAGTCAAAACAATAAGCATGCATTATTGACCGGTCACAATAACTCATTAAACACAAACATAAGATTCAATGGGCACGAAATCACTTATTCAAAACATCAAGGATATGCGGAAAACAATAGATGTAATAAAATTATCTGGAATACCAAAAGACAGAACATCAATCATCAATGGATAATATCAAAAAATAAAAAATGTTGATGATATAAAAATAAACACAATTGAAATTTTTATTCATTTCATGAACTAAATGGATATGGGGTTTGAGACAATTAGTACCGATGACAAGTCCTGGNATATTGATGTCATAATCATTAATTCATTTTAAATCATAAAGCTCCCGAATATTCATAGGGTGGCTCTCACTTTAATCACCATTCATTAATTGATCAGCTACGACTAGATTTGCTGCTTCTGTGGGATGATATGTGGTGATACCCACGGGGAAGCCCATGTCATGGGTGTTTTGGGCCAATCCAACAAATATTCGGACAAATGAATGTCCGAAATATCATCTCTCCGGGTTTTCAGAAGCCCGGGCTTCTAGACGAGTTCTCAGGTGATGGCTTTCTAACCGGGTTACCTCGATATAAATAATACCCCACTCGAGTGCACAAGTATGAGATACCTTATCTTTGCAATCATTATTGACAAAATCGCATGGATTTCACAAGGCGAAAAGGACAGTTTGGCGTATTAGAAAAGCAGAGTATGATCAACTATTTTGTCATAATTAGTAAGTGGGCACTGAAAACAAGATCGTCATTGACTTTCTTTCTATAAATATCAAGGTTGTTTAAACATTAAAGGATTCATTGACATATATCTTGCCCCCATCATTTATCCTCTAGAATATACATCACTTGTATACTATTTTTTTTGTTACATTAGTTCTTTTCGTTCACCTGCTGACTTAATATCGGAGTGGCCACGCCTGACATCCATCATACGTCCATTCACGTGGTTACCTTCGTGTTTGCAGGTCAAGGCCAGTTTTTCTTAGGAGAAAAATCTCTGGTTTGGACACATCTCGCCGTGCTCTTATCCCTCATCATTTTCATTCCTCGACCCGGTGAAATTGCCAATGCATCTTGCATCCATTTTTACCCGGTCACATCAGTATGCATCCCAGAACACGTATTTTTTCTGGTCACTGCACAATGAAGAACTCGAATTCGCGTCTCTCCCTTTGTAGCACATGAACGGTGGGAAGTATCCTCCGCAACAAGGCCCGTCGTTGTCCTCGAAACCTATACACGCAGATTATATATGTAATATGTTCATTTATGATCATATGTCAATTAGGATTGAAAAATTTATCTTAGAATTAGTACATGCATGTATAACAAATGACAAGTTTGAGTGGAACAAGAAGTACTTTGGTTAGCCAGCTTACCATATTTGTGATAATTAAGGATGATATCTCTGAAAATGTCAAATGAATTGGCATATACAAAGACAGAATTAGGCCATAAATCTCTATTCATTTGATCACGCTTCGCTTGCAGTTTCTGGTTGTAGCCTTGAACCAGAGCATTTACCTCACCGGAGCATTTTCCGGATGGAATAAGATCGATGGCTTGAATAAAGGGTATGCAGCCTAGAGGTCCGATGCCCACAACTACGAATTTTCTTGCTCCTAACACATACAGTCGCTTTGCGAAAAAATTGAACTATTCAGAAAATGTGACTCAACCTTTTATCAGGGCTAGATATCACGTAAAGCATTAAGGATTTATCATATATATAAAAAAAATCACTTTTTAATAATATCATCTTGGATTAATTAACGATTTTTATAACCATTTATACAGTTCGACTTTAGAAGTTGTTCCTTCAAGTTTCAACCACTGCATGCAAATAGCACATCACTTTTGGAGACAACTTCTTAAAGTTAAAGATGTCTATTAAAGCAATTTTACAGACTTTTTAAAAGTTGAATCATTAAAAAGAAAGGCACTATTCTCGAACTTGAAATAAATTTCAACTTTTATTTTTGTTACCTCAAGTTGTATGGTCAGATTGGATACCAAGAAATCTTGAAACTTGGTTGGAGAAACATTAATATTGTTGCCTAGAAATGGATTAACCATCGGTTGGAAATAGTTTATGACATCATTTGATCCAATTGTTATGGAGAAAATTGCTTTCTTGAAGAGATTGTTTGTGTTTGTTACTCCCATCACACTCGCAATGTATTCTCTGGTTTTCTCGAAATTGTTGATTTGCTCCTTTAAGGGCAATCTTCCTATCTGTGACACAAACTTTGAGAATTTGTTAACCTTTACAATATTCATGCATGTATAAATATTGTATAATTATATGCTAACTGAGGTAAATTTAGTTGAACATATATATACAGACAAATAAAGTTCCAGTCTCATCTAGGATCCCGGAAGCTCCTGAAGCTTAATTAATTCCAGTTTGGATGGAATACGCCGTAGCATTCTTTCCCAAAAATATTTTTTTAGCTCATTTTTCCATTTCTATTATACTAATTAATACCCAAATGAAGTGAATATATGTACATATATAAGCTGTTTAGCTAAAAACATTGTCTCTAAGACAAACGACACCTACGTATTACTAGCTTTGGGTCATATTTGGTTTAATTTTTGTTGGCTTCCGATGTAGATTTGTTGTTTTTTGTCCAAGAATATTCAAGTCATGATTATGCTTAACAAGACTAGAAGAGATAATGGAATATTTATTAAGATTTATTTAAGATATCTTTCAAGAAGTTATTTATGAAAATTTTTATTATTTTTCGATAATTCTTTTTTAAAAAATTGACATTGATTTTTATATATGTGGTCCGTGATCGTTTTTTTTGGATCCAACAAATGAATATAAATATGGAGAATTGGATGCACATGAGAGTGTCCTCGAATAGATATAGTTATGGTTTTCGAGGATTCCAAAGTAGATTATGTCGCAATGAATAAGGCAATACACCACACAAATTTTAAAAACGCATTTTTCATTAATCATATTTAGTGCCGACTATGGTTATAAAGTCAAATAAAAAAATAGTATATATGCTAAATCAGTTAAATAAAAATAATGAAAAAATTGCGATTTTGGCCCCTCAACACGCAAGGCTATTTTTATTTTTATTTTTTGTATGTTGGGTTAATATTGAATAAATATGAAAGAAAGCATGGTGTAAGTTGGGAAGAATTGATCCCCTTAAGTTGCGTTTGTCAGCTTCCATGCATGAAATAAGATGGCAACCTTAGCAAACACAAAGCTCGTATGCGAATCGTAGTTTTTGAATTATGACAACCTACGAGACAAATAGATATATTGTCCCTTAACATAGAGCAATATAATCCCATATACCGAATGAATAACACATCATGGCCGGCAAGATAGAAGTTAGATGACCTGGTTTTAAGGTTAGCTAAACTAGACTCAAAGACAGGACCCTCGACTCGATACCATACCGCCACGATTATAAATTCATTCGAAATGGAGATAAAAGCGTACAACGACCCAGGATCTCCTCTAACCCGAAGTTTATAAATAGTTTGTGAAAATCCTCTCTTAAAACGAGGGAAGAAGTGATTTCACATTCACATCCCTAGCTAATTTAACCACTCGAAATTGATTAAAGGATTAGAAGATCGAGAGAATTTTGTCCTTGTAATATAGAGGTTGGAGAGATGGGAGTCATGTGGCCTAAACAACTTTCAATTAATGCCTCAAGTTTGGGACCTATTCCCTTTGAAAATGGTTGCATCATTAATTTTGGTTTGTCTATAACATAAGTAATATTATAACGAGGGAAGAAATATGGCAATTACTTGCAAGCTGTTTGTCTTGATTTTTGTGATTTAATTTAATGGTTTTTTTAAAAAGTACTATTTATATAAAGAAGGAAGANAAAAAAAAAAAAAAAAAAAAAAAAAAAAAAAAAAAAAAAAACTAGGAACTAATTTATTTAGCTTGTTGAGCGTGGGTCTAAATTCTTGAGCAAAACTTGTAGCATCTTCTGCTGGAGGTTCAACCACCACCAACCCTATTTCTTTCCCCATGTCTTGCAAAATGATTTTAGTCTTAAAATAAATTCATTTGCTTCTACGTGTCTTCGTGTATCAAAAAAAAAATCCGGCCTTTTCTTCTTTGTCCCCTTGTCAATATCTTTTCTTGATTGTTTTCGAGAAGAAACACTCTCACATTATGTTTTCTTTGCCCTGCATAGCCTGAGGGAGTGGCCATTTTCTCGAATTAAAGGGAGAAGAAAACTGATGTGATTCAAGAAAAGAAATTTGTGATCACGTCGAATATCGAGCTCGTCAGAATCTGCTGTCATTTGTGGCATAAATGGAGATGAAGAATCAAATCCAAAAGTTCTCAACAATGGCAGGGACGTCCCTGAATGAAATCATGAGTTTCCTCGTTTTTGCTCTATTAGACATCCTGGATTTCGTGTTGTGTTACGTGTACAGGGTGGCTGATTTCTTGATCGAGTCAGAATGCAAGCCTTGTTATTGTTCATCTTCAAAAGAAGTGATCACAAGAAGTGGGAAGATCTTAGTCTCGGAGCAAGGCGAATCGAAAATTGTTCGATTGACCTGCAGCAAGCTGCAGCTGGAAGAAATCTCCGACACACTATACACTCGCCCCTCCCTTGTGTCCGAAGTCTCGAAATCTACGGTGACGAGAAATCCCTCAAGGAAAACGAGGAGACGAGTCGGGACGGTTCGACCGACTTACACCGTTAATTCGACTATCATCGAAATGCTGCAAGCGCAGCAAACGTTCCCCGTTCCCAGGTGGTCCGATTGCAATTGCAAAACCTGCACCTCGTGGACTTCGTCTAGGGAAGAGACTCTTTTTGTCAAAGCTGATGGAGCAATAGGTAAGAAACAAACAAATTAAAGTCCCATCATTTAATTCGCTCAACAAAATCATTAGGGAGACGAACAACTCACATTTAATTAATTTGTTTACGTTTGTAATTAGTTGTGTTCACTATACATTTCAAATTGACTATTCAGCAATTGTGACTATATTTATATCAAAAATGAAACTGATTAAAACCCAATATTATTATTATTATTATTTTTTTTTTTATAAATCTAAATTGTATGTCTTAATTAATGGTTTTGAAATTTTTAAGCAGATAACGTGCAAGAAGATGTGCTATTCATCCATGGCTTCATATCATCATCTGCTTTCTGGAGCGAGACACTATATCCAAATTTCTCCAAGTCCGCAAAATCCAAGTACAGATTACTGGCAGTGGACTTGCTAGGATTCGGGAGGAGCCCCAAGCCCACAGATTCTTTATACACTCTGAGGGAGCATGTGGACATGATTGAAAGGTCTGTAATGGAGCCATACAAAGTGAAATGTTTCCACATCGTAGCGCATTCGCTTGGCTGCATTTTGGCCCTTGCGCTTGCGGTGAACCATCCCACGTCGGTCAAGTCGCTGACTCTACTCGCGCCGGTACGCAATTTCACGTTGATTTCATTTACTACTCATGATATATCTATCTAACTGGATTGATTTTATTATCAAGAATAATTCCATGTAAAAACACTTTCATATATCGTTTGAATTTTTTTATTTTTTTATTTTTTTGGGTTTGAAACCGAAAAATTGTCGTGGCAGCCATATTTTCCGACACCCAAGGGCGAACAAGCGACACAGTACATGATGAGAAGGATAGCCCCACGGCGCGTGTGGCCACTGATTGGCTTGGGCGCGTCCATGGCTTGCTGGTACGAGCATATTAGTCGGACCATTTGTCTTCTTATATGCAAAAATCACCGCTTGTGGGAATTTCTCGCCAAACTATTCACAAGAAACAGGTGCGATATATATATATATATATAATGCTTTTTAAAAATTTGTTCCCATTTTCTTAGTGGATTATTATTCAAATTTTTAAATAAATTCGACGTCATACTTCAATTTAATTATGTTAGTTGTGTGTTCTATTATTACATTTAAATATTTGTTCCCACTGATGTCATTTTCTTTTTGAAAAAAAAATACATATATTTACAGAAATGCAGTAATGGATATTAAACCTTTGAAATAGGTTTCTTTCTGTCCTCTGAATGATAATCATGTGGACCAATTCGATCGTTAATGAAAGTAGTATTCATGTCAGAGAAGTATAGTAATGATAGATCCAATACTCAAAATTTCCACTTGTCTGATCCAAAATTGAACACATGTAAATTTTTATCTCATTTTAAATCATAATGATCGCAAATAATATTATATTTTATTAGAAAATTTAGAAATTAAAAGGATATTGAAGAAATATTAGAAAATTTAGAAATTAAAAGGATATTGAAGAAATAATTACAAAATATCCTATCTGATTCTCCCTTGATAACATAGTATATGAAATTTCAACACCAAATTTTATTCACTTTTTTTTTTCCAGGATCAGAACATACTTGATGGAGGGTTTCTTCCTTCACACTCACAACGCTGCGTGGCATACATTACACAATATAATTTGCGGGACGGCTGGAAAAATCGAAGGATACATAGACGAGGTTAAAAATCGACTCAAGTGCAATGTCGCGATATTTCATGGCCGAGACGACGAACTGATCCCTGTGGAATGCAGTTACAACATGCGATCAAGAATCCCTAGAGCTAATCTTAAGGTTATCGAGGACAAGGATCACATTACCATTGTCGTAGGGAGGCAAAAGGCTTTTGCTAGAGAGCTCGAGGCAATTTGGAGAAATGCAAGTTTTTGAGGAACAAAACAAGATGATATATAATTGAAGGGAAAAAAAAGTTTTATTATATTTGATTAAGATGGTCGTATAGGAAAGATGGGATTTTTCAAGTTTTCTAAATCCTTTTCCTTATAAGTATATATTTGGAATTTAGTCGAGTATTGGTGATCACCCCCGTTTATTATCCAAGTGTTAATTAACTACACTAAATCTATATATGTTGCATATACTTGCAACTTGTGACATGTACATTTGAATTTAAACATGCAATGTGTTTCCATTAACAACATTGTGAAATTTGAGTTGATTATAATGGTTTCTATCTTTTAACCTTCAATATTTTTCACGTAGAGATCGAAATATCCATTCGCATGGACAAACTAACAACATTTGTGTGATACTTGACTCTTGTCCCACATGGTAAAAATTAAAAATTTAGAATGAATTTATAATGAACTACAATGGACTTCTATGACAATTTGAGTTAATCATTTTCGTAAAACGAAAACGAATACGAAGTAGTTGCTGTATAGGCCTATTGGTGGAGTCACGCATGCTCGAGCTCGGAACATGACAATTTGGACATCTTATTTAAAGGCAGAAACAAATAAGGTTGTGATGTAATTAAACTATTCTTTGAATATTGACCTTATATATATGATCATTCTTTGAACCACACTTCATGCCAACCTGTGGCAGATTTAGAGCAATCAATCCTTATCACGTTAAATATATACATAGATCAGCCATCTTTGTCAATAAACGGATCGGAAGGATAAATTTCAATTTTCGTTTCAAGATAATCATATTAACTTGCAATTTATCAGGATTCTCATATCATTTGTAGAATTAAATGCTTTTGTTAGTGATAAAAGTGTGATTAAAGGTGCAGATAATTGACCACAAATTTAAATCCATGCACGTAGCCATCCAACATTTATGGCATGGCTAACTACATGTGGAGCTCTTAATTCATGTGAGATTTTTTCTTGAATAAGTGCAGGTGGTTATGGAGCTGAAGCTATTAGTTAATTAATTGGGATCCTCATGCAACAAAACAAACAAAAGTGTAATTTTTTTGAATTGGCATCTCAATGTTGACAAAAAAAAAAAAAATAGGCCATTATTTAAGATGTCACATTTTCATTCTAAAAAAAGACAAAAACTATTGTCAGACGATTTTATGAGTCAATTTTGTGAGACAAATATCTTATTTGAGTTACTAACGAAAAGAATATTATTTTTTATGTCAAAAATATTATTTATTATTGTAAATATGAGCAGTGTTGACCAGTCTTACGGATATCCACGAGACCATCTCAGAAGATACCGCAAATAGTCATGTTTGTTTGAATGGGCATGCTCCAATTGAATGGATTTGACTGTTGTCTATTCAAACGATTTATAGTGTCATAATGGGCTAGTGGGCTCCGAGATATAATTAAGCCTGTACAATATTTGTTGGCCTCCACTAATTTTATTAGCCATTAGAAGCCCGGCCCATTATATCACCGAAACATTCTATATTCTGTCTCCTGATTCTCCCTCCAATAACTCTTCAATGGCGGTCTACGTTTGGGGCTGTGTATTCCATCTTGAAAATTTAATTATTTTAATTGATTTTTGTAGAGTTTAAAATTTGTTAATAATATTCTGGCCTACAATTATTCAAATAGACTATCACAAATTCAATGGAAATAAATAAGATAAAATCAATCAATTTTATGCTAAAATATTGTAAATTAATTTTAGTTCCCCATTGATATATTAATCAATATTATATATTTGAGAGCACAAAAACTCTTGTGAGACGGTTTAATAAGTGAATTTTGTGATATGAATCTTCTATTTGGGTCAACCATGAAAAAATATTAATTTTTATGACAAAAATATTATTTTTTATTGTAAATATGTGCAAGATTGACTCGTTTCGCGAATAAAGATATGTGATACCGTCTCACAATAGACCT
This sequence comes from Primulina huaijiensis, assembly GCF_012295235.1. NCBI lineage: Eukaryota > Viridiplantae > Streptophyta > Magnoliopsida > Lamiales > Gesneriaceae > Primulina > Primulina huaijiensis. The sequence goes on along the minus strand of NW_027355821.1, from coordinate 456,159 downwards.
ACTCGTGTGAGTATGAGATGGTCTCAAGCTTATTTGAGAGCAGGTCTATTGTAAGACGGTCTCATGTATTTATATCTATGAGACGAGTCTTTCCAAAAAGTATATATTATCAATATTAATTTTTACCTTTAAATAATTCGATTTCACAAAAACATGACTTTAATATTTGGGAAAAGAAATTACTACTTAGAATGACAGTTCTTGTCAAATAAAGTGATCTGGATTCTGGATTGATGTGGCCAGCGAACTGATTCACTCTACAGACATATAATTTCTTCGGATTTTGAGATACATGTTTGACATAACTAAAATCAAAACAAAAGCACAAACACGTCCAGAGATCATTATTTTCAAGCAATGCAGAGCACAGACATTTAAACCAAATTTATGTCCAAAGATAGACAATACAAAAGAAAAAAAGAAACCAATATTTATGAATTATTACAGGTAAATTCATTTCATCAAATTAAAGTCCAACGCATTTTTTTCATTTGGCAATAATTGAGTTATAAATTTTCAGTCTCTCCCATAACATAACATATATATACCTTGAGGGCCAATCTGAAAAGATGATAACCAAAGCCAAGATCACTTGATGGGCGTGGATCCAAGGTCTTCCAATCAAAGCTAAAGTTCTTCAAAATCATTTAATTTTGAAAGATCGATGAAGAAAATATAAAAAATGGAGAAGGTGACCGACAGTAAGCTAATTCTATCCACCCTTGCTTACAGATCTAGCTAGATTTTAAATTTAAAAGAATTGAGACTCAGTCCAGCCCTTCTGTTTCTTTTATCAATCAAAAATCAGAGCCAAGTTTCCATCTTTTAATTAATTTAAGCATGAAATAACTTTTCATGTACACAGGGGGGCAAAGTTTCAACAAAGAAGCTGCAAAAGAAAAAGGAAAAAAATAAAAATAAAGGTCAATATCATGGAAGGCGCATATCAGAAAGATTCAGAGCAGATCATGATGAAGCATCCTTACAAAAACCGGATATAGTCAACTGACAGAATATATATTCAAAAAATTATCATCAGGCAATGATGGAAAAAGTTCCGTATAGGTAGGTAATCTATTTTCCACTGGTCTCAAAATCTTTAATCATTACACCAATCTGCTGTTGCATGCCAACAACCATATAAATTCAACACGCAATATCGAAATTAGCTCAAACGAAGAAGATCTTCAAAAATCTAACAAAATTCTACTATACCTGGGAGAAACCCATAATATGAATCGGGAAAAAATATCAAAAAATTTTAGATAAAAAATGGAGCAAGAAATTGAGGGGAATGAAGCCTGGTCCGAGGTCACAAACAAGTACAGCATATATAAATATACAGTTCAAGAACGAACAAGTTCTGATCCTTTCTCTTCTGATTACGTTTGAACGTGCTACATCTTGTTGATGTCCTCGAACCAGACAACATTCCCCTCAAAAAGTAAGCCTCCCACTCCTCCATACATGGAAAAAAAAATTAGGGTTTTTGGAGGTCTCCTTGATAGAAGAAAGAAATGAAGTATGTGCACGAATAATGGAGAGATGTGGATCTTGATAAATAGAGAATTGAGATCGAAACAAGAACGCTGTTTGTCTAAGGGAGGAAAAAATTTATTTATTTTAATTATTTTATTAACAACAATAATAAAAGGACAAATATATAAATATATATATAGAGTCATAAAAGCGAAGAAATGATATATCTGCCGTGTTATTTTACAGGATCTTGTCGTGTTTGTAATCAATCAAAATACTAAACCACTTGCATGTTAAGAATTCATTGACTGTAAGATTTGCATATTTTAGATGCCTAGAGAACGAGATTTCTAAACAAATTCGACTTGAATATAATCTTGCAGTTGTTGTGTTGATAACAACTGATTTTAAAGAATATGAAATCAGGCGTGATCTGATTTTCATTATTCTCAAAAGCAGTCGATTATTTAAAATGTTCATAATTGATACATGATGAATGAGTCGATCATAGAAAATTGACTATATACTTGACTAAAAATGTACCCAGAAATACACGAAACTTATACTTAATTAATTAGCCAGCTTCATCTTTGGTTTTAGTTGTCCACTAATTTGAGCCTACTTTTCTTCAAGCTTTAGAAGTATGAGTATCTTCTAAAAGGTTGCAATTATTAACGTACACTACAAGAAAATAAAACAATTCCATCTAGTATTAAATCATTGTTTATTTAATATAAAATAAAGCCATCCGATAAATATTCATGGGTGATAAGAAATGAATCCTCCAACCGTATGAATCATTGAGACAAATGTTTTTGAGAATATTACATTATGCAAATTGTTCGTACTCTCGGAAGATTTTTAAAATATTCACAACTTGATTTGTTGATCACCATTTTCCTTGCTATTTTCTAGATTAATCAGTTCCACTAGTATCTGTCCCACATGTCGTGGGATCCTAGAAAGTTATTTTTCGATAAATATTAAATCATCATAATTTTAATTATTACAAATTATTGAATAAGTAGTTCTGGAATTAGAATTTGATAAGCTAAAAAAACAAAAATTTTCTTTTACTATCTCTTGCAGAATAAAAGGATAGAGTTAAAACATATGTAATACCACGAGATGGGGTGAGTCTATACTACACAAAGAGTAGATCTCCCAGTTTTTGTGTTGCATAAGATGATTGACCGAAGATCTCATGTGAAAACAAAAAATGTGAAGCATGCAGGAGGTCTACTCCCGGTGTAGCAGACTCGCTCCCGAGATAGCTAGCACATCAAAACCTGTTTTCATCAATCACATTTTTATTGCGGGCATAAAGAATTACAAGAAGATTCTGATGCTAATAAACTCGGAAGGAAGCAGAAATTATATTCTTAATAAGTTACAATAACTCAAAAACAAAGCAGCATCACTTTGTAATTACGGCTAGAACCCTCTATGAATACTATAATATAATGGCCACATTACATACACAAGATCTAGGAGAACAGACCGTGAATTTATATCAATAACTGTCGAAACTATCTGGTTCAGAACACTGAGTCTCTCAATTCTCAGCCTTAACTTTTACATCTCCATTTGGTAGAACGCTCTGTAATTGCGCTACGCGCTTGGACTCCTGCATAAGTTTCAATAGGTTCATTGATTTTCTAAAATTGTCCATGCAATCAAACAGTAAGGTGAGAGTGTCCCTCATAAAATGCCATACAAGCAGAATCATGTTCCCACCAAAAAATAATTAAAAAAACATGGTGAAAAGGTAAAACAACATATAATAATTCAACTATCAGTCATTAATATTTAGCAGCGAGTAAGAAAACAGATGAACCGGAATTAAATCTAGCTCACAGCTGCAGATGATGCACGTATCTCCCTATAAGCTTCAACTTCATCAGGAAATGTCAGGTCTAGTTCCTCAAGTAGATGTCTTCGCAGTCCCTGCATCATATACGGAGCAACAACAAAAAATACACGATTAAGATTGAAATGGGCAGAAATTAGAATATCTACACTAATGCGTAGTGGTGCAGAAGAGTTAAAATGCATGTTAAATGTATCATTGTATTCGCGTTTATAAGATGTTAGTACAGGCTCAAATCAAATATAGTATTATTCTGCCATTTAAATACCCTTCATTTGCAAGCTTTTCTTCTGACTAATCACAACTTCACAACACTATGTCATCAGCTTCATTTATCTCAGGGCACATTGAGATGTGAAAATGGTAAACGGCCATAGGCAAAACAGAAGCATTCATATTGTCTATCTATGAAAGTTTTCAAGGAAAACAGCAACCTTATAGGCATCAGTTTTCCCTTTTGCAATCTGATTCTTGGCAATGCAGCCATTCAATACATTCCGAGTGAATTCATCTGGATTTTTCCCATCATCAATCAAACTGCGCCCAATTCAATCAAACACGATAACATATTGATATTAACCAAACCATGGGTCAATAGATCAAGAACAAAAACCTTACTTTATAACGTCCATGGGAACCTGAATGTTACAGTTTTCAGCTAATTTGGTCATGTTATCCAGCTCCGACACCAAAGTATTCCTTAAGCCAGGAATAGAAAAGAAATCAAAGCAAAATGACACGTAAATCAAACTAGAAAGATTGTTACATCAAAGAACTGAACAGTGCACTCGGATCCATGGAGTTATCGAATGAATACAAATTGATGAGATCTTTTCAAATCTGAGTGAAAAACTTACTCCTCAATCCCTAGCATCAAACAATATGAAAGATATAAAAAATTAAGAGAGTAAAAACATTGTATGTAAAATTACATGCGCTGCAGGAGAGGGAGCTGAGCAGCAACGTTGAAAGATGAAACGGTGAGGTAGAGCTGGTGTAGGATGCCTAGGGTTTTCTGGATCGAATTAATGACATGAGTTAAATTTTGTTTCGAATCGTCCGCAAGAATTCCTGCAGCGGAGACGCCGGTGGCGGCGGAAGATTGCATAGGAGATAAGTCATCTAACTGATGGATCATAGCGCCGTTACCGCCGGGCGAGACGCCGCCGGCTTCAGCTGCCGCTGCCCCTGCTGCTGTGGTCTGTGAGGAAAAGTCCATGTTCGCAAGATTGGAGATGGGCCGCTAGCTATTCATGTATTTGTGGTCGTAATCACTTATGCACCCAATATAAAAAGTTGTCATCGGCCCAATCTACAAATATACAAACTCTGGTTATATTTTGATCGGGTAACTTAATATCTTTTTTTCAACCAACCAACTAAAACTGTATAAAAAAAAAAAGCAAAAATTTGTGTGAGACGATTTCACGGGTCGTATTTTGTGAGACGAATATCTTATTTGGCTCATCCATGAAAAGATATTACTTTTTATACTTAGAGTATTACTTTTTATTGTGAATATCGGTAAAGTTGACTCGTCTCACAGATAAAGATTCGTGTTGTACGCATGCTTTTTTTATGTATATAAAAATTTAATTATAATTCTCCAGATCGAAAATAATCTTTTTCTCCCCATAATTGATGGTTAATGTCGAAATCATATCAATTATTAAATATGTTAATATCCGATAATTGTCATTTTCATTTTCATTTTGAGTTCTACCACAATAAATACTATATATAGATGGTGGGTGCTTAAAATGGACATCGTCAGAGCATCCAAAGTTATTTTAAGTAACAAATACCTCACACATTCACATAGCAAACATACCAAGTTAACTGCGTAGTCTAATATTTTTCGATAAAATAAGTTATTTCTTCTCAAGTAAACCGGGGTCCTGCATTCGACCAAGGGCATTCTCGAATTGGCTCCATTTCTGCTCCAGTGAGCCGCAATAGCCTATCGACATTCTCACCAACCCTGGAGAAATGCCAGCTAATTCTTTCTCATCTTCATTCATTTCGCTGCTCGTGCTACTCCCAGAACACGACATAAGGGTTTCATAGTAGCCCAAGCTGACAGCCATCAGACCGAACTGAGTGCAGTTTTGAAGAAGACCCATCAACCTGTTGGCCTTTTGCTCGGTTCCCATGTCCAAACACAAAATGCCACCGAAACCATAATCTTTATTCGACATGGTCTTTAGCAGGGTGTGATCAATGTGATCTTCGAGACCTGGATAGATAACTTTGAGACCGAGCTTCTTCATCCTGGTAGCATACACCAAGGCCCGATGACAATGCTCCTTCATTCTAAGGCCCAAGTGGGGGAGCCTCTCGGAAAGTTCGAATGCCATTTTTGGGTTCATGGTCGGCCCCAATAACATGAGAGCCCCTTGATGTACATCCATCATAGAATTCACTAGGTTGGCTGGACCGCACACAGAACCTGAGCCAGGGTAGGGGCATATAATTTCAAAATTTTGCAGGTTTGATATTATATAGAGCTAAATTTCTTGATATCCAAATGAACTCACCAACCCAAAACCGTTTGGATTCTGAAAATAGTCAGAATCCAACATCAAAGATAGCAAAAATATCAGTAAATGGGATCATAATATATTCCTAATTATCTGACATAGACACCACATTTTGAGAAATCATTAACCACACATAACCAACAACAGTCGCTCATCCTGTGATTTTTTACAATATCCTTACCAGCGTTTTGGACCTACTCCCCAGAAAAGGGAATATTATACATGAATCGTTTTACCTTAATAATTCAATGTACGGGAACCAAGATCTGGAAGAAGAGCACCAGGGGACATGTGATACCAAAAGAAAGCTGCTGCATCAACATGTGAGCCCCTCGAACTTTAATGTGGAAATCACATGAATTCAAGTGGCTAAAATAATCGACAGTTACAATGACCTTTGGCAATCTACTGCATCAACATGTGATCCCCTCGAACTTTAATGTGGAAATCACATGAATTCGAGTGGCTAAAATAATCGACTGTTACAATGACCTTTGGCAGGCTTATTCGGTAAAAAAGATATACATGTGCCGATCGTGATCAAAACGTAGGATATGAGAGGTGAGTCTACCTTAACTCTTGGTGTGTTTGTATAAGATGATCGTCCGATCATTTCACTGTAAAATAAAAAATATTGATGGATCTCACATTTTTTGTTTTCAAGTGAGATGATCGTCAATCATCTTATACAAAACAAAAATCGAAAGAACTACTCTATGTATAATATAGACCCACCCGGTATGAGTAGGGGTGGGAGAAAATACAGAATTTTCGGTATATTGAAATTACCGTAACGAAAAAATATCGAATTTACCGAATATTTTGGTTCGGTATGGTAACGATATCAGTATAAAATTTGAAAATTTCGATATATACCAGAATACCGAAATACCAAAAAAATTACATAATTTTTTTAAAATATATTTTCGATCTATATATATAAATAGCGTACCGATTATATCGAAATTATATAGTATATCGAAATTTCGATACGGTATCAGTATATACCGCTTTATACCGAAAAAGTATTATCATTTTTAAATTTTATAAATTTATTGTTTTAAAATATATAATATTTTAAAACAATAAATTTATAAAATTTAAAAATGATAATACTTTTTCGGTATAAAGCGGTATATACTGATACCGTATCGAAATTTCGATATACTATATAATTTCGATATAATCGGTACGCTATTTATATATATAGATCGAAAATTTCGAAACGTTGTCGATATAAAATTTTTTATATCATAATTATGAATACAATGTACAATATATTATTTTGGTACGATACGATGTAACACACCTAGATATCATATGCTAAGTGGTGCCAAAGAAGATAATAATGATGTGACATAAGATTTATTATTATTATTATACAAAAGTAGGCAACAAGACATGTACATAACATCATTATCTTTAGTTATTTAAGAGAGGTCATGAGTGCTTATTATCTTTAAGTTTAAAACATTAATTTTAAATAACGTAATTATAAAATAATTTTGATATATCGGGTAGACTAGTAAAATTTGTTGGATTTATTTTCCAAGAGGCGAGCAAACACAAAACTATAATCCCACATTGACTGTAACCATGACTACATTTATTATGGATAATATGGTTAGACATCATAATGAGTCATTTAAACAAATAATAATAGTAATTATTTAATTTAAAAATAAAAATTACGATAAAAATTCCATCAAATACGAAATGACTTCCTAATCGTCGACTTAATTACGATTTAATATATGATAAGGTTATAGTAAATCTTACAATTCTATTTATAAAATATAATTAATAAAAGATTGATCTTAGTAAAACATAGGTCACGAGCGGGTCATTTTGGGTTCCATAATTTTAATTTCGGACTTGCAAAAAACTTATGTAACATCATCTCTAGTTTGAATGAGACCAATCTACTCTTTAGGACCTGCGCGAAAGAACAAATCAAGAACAAACCTGCGATGATGTCGGCGCCACCGCTAATATATTTGGAGATGCTGTGCACCACCACGTCCGCCCCCAACCTCGCCGGAGACAGTACCATTGGTGCGAACGTGTTGTCCACAACCACCGTTACCCCCTTGTCGTGCGCTATCCTGCATAGCTCCGGCACGTTAGCCACCGTCAGTGTGGGGTTCGACATCGATTCGAAATACAGAACTTTTGTTATGCCTTCCACTATTTCTCTCTTCACCATCTCCAGATCCCTGACGTCCACGAAGGTCGTGGTTATGTTGCACGCGCGGGGGAAAAAGTGGGTGAGGAGAGCGTGGGTCCCTCCATAGAGAGTGCGGGAGGCAACCATGTGCCCACCGGAGCTGCAGAGCTGGAGGAGGACGGAGGAGATGGCGGACATGCCGGATGAGGTGCAGTACGCGGCCTCCGTTCCTTCGAGGGCAGCCATGAGGCGGCTGAGATTAAGCACCGTGGGGTTGAAGTGGCGGCTGTAGATGAAGAAATCCCGGTCGGGCCCCAATTCTCCGGAGAACATTCTCGGCATGGTTTCTGGTTCCATGACGGTGAAGGTGGCTGATGCCTCGATGGACATGTTAACGCCGCCATGCTCGCCGAATTCGTGGCGGGCATTGGCCAGCGCCTCCGCCGGGTCCACCGCATGCATCGGCAACACCTTGCTCGATTGATGTTTCTTGGTCGCGGCAAGCTGGTCCCATTGATCATCGGAAGCCCCTCTTTTCTTGTTAGAAAAGCTGTCTATGCTACGGTCGTCGGTCGCCTCGGCAGCCATTTTTGCTTTTTGTGTTTCGTAATTGGAAGGAGCGGAGGATGATTTTCAAATCTGAATGAATAATCACTAATGAAAGTTGGATGGTGAGAAAATTATGGAAAAATGGGAATCTATTTATAGGGTACGAGAAGAACATTAAAAAGAGTGTATATTCATAAAAATAAAAAATATAAAAAAAAAGGAAAACAGAGTAGTTGGTGTTTGTATTTAAATAGAAGTTTTCACTAATAAAATTAATATTTGAAATCGTCTCAAAAAAAATTATTTCAATTAAAGTTTGATTCAAATTAAAACTAAATCACAGTCAATATTACCGAGATTCAAATGAAAATTGAATTAAATTCAAAACTTTTGAAAATATAAAGACCATACATTTATGTTTGATTTCACGCATTCAATAGCAATCCCAAATTATGGTGTTGGGAATCGACTTGTTTATATAACAAATGATTTTGATAATGTGTATTTAGATTTGAAATTTTACAAATGTCAAGTTATTTGGATATCATATATTTGCTATATCAAGTTCGTAGTTAGAATAAGAATATCTTGTTCGACATATTTATATAAATATATTAGTCATTGTGCACACAAACAAAATAATCATATGAATATTATGTATATTTTCTTCTTAAATTTTGTTATTTAAATATAACATTCTACAAAATAAATTAATTATGTTGTTTTAATAAATAAATAAATAAAAAAATCAAATATTGTCATCTTTAAAAATTTCCAAAGATCCACAAAGAATTCCTATTGTAAAAATTTAAAAATTACCAAGATCCACTCGAGGGTCCTGTGGAGTTATGCGTGTTTAGAGAGGGCATAATATAGCGTTTTGGGCCTAACGGATTGGCAGCCCATTCCTTGGATCCACAAATATTTTCAATTTTCGACGGTATTGTGATTGTTTCTTTATGTGGTATACTCGGAAAGTACATATTTAAAATATTATTATTACATTTTTTATATATAGAAATTAACTAATTTTAAAGATTTTTATTCAAATCAATGTCTTCAATCTAAAATTACAAATATTCAAACATGATAATTGCTTATCAAGGAAAATGTATCGGAAACTGTTTGGAAATGATTATATTTTTTCTAAAATTGATCAAATTCATAAATTATTAAAAAAGAAAACACTGAAGTGGATAGAGTTTGAAAATTGAAGTGAAAAACTGAACTTTTTAAAAGGTAAAATATTTGATAAATAAATGATTTTGATTCTATTTTTTCGATAAAATAAGAAAATAGCCTTATTACACATCTCTTAATTTATTTGCATGAATGTAAATAGTAATTTTGGATTATACAAAAATATCGAGATAAGAGTGTTAGAAAAAGAATTTCTATTTATTTATCAAAATTTGGAATAATCGAAACTAGCTTTGACATTGAGTAGGGCAAAAATGATTTTTTTTTTTTCAAGTATTAGATTTTGATGTTTGTTGCGTATGATTATTCAAGGATTACAAAATCGTTTGATGTTTGTCTGGTTTTTAAGGAAAAATTTGATTAAATAATATCGGTCAACCATTTTTTTTTAAGAAAATGACATTCTCAGTTGTATTTTTATTCATTTTTTTAAAAAAAATTGATCGAAGTTAAAAATAATACCTCCATTTTTTATGAACACGTGATAACCGGAAAAATAACTTTTGCAGAAGGAAAAAAAAAAATCAAACCAGAAAATATTTCCAAAAGTCTCCAGAGATATGAACCCAATAAGACAAAACAAAAGAAGCCCGCGAGATTGAATTTAGCTGATTCGAAGTAGAAAAGGCCAAATCCCCATGTCTTCACACGCTTATCCATCGGAATTACAAAATGGAAGACCCGATCCCGAAGCTTCTGTTGCACCGCTATCCTCCGATACTGTAGTTACTCTCGAACCACCGTCTTCCGATCCCCAAGCTGCTGATGCACCGGCAGCCTCCAGTGACGAAGCCGCTGCCCCACCTCCAGCCTCCGATCCCGAAGCTACTGACGCACCGCCAGCCTCTGAGCCAGACCCCAATCTCGCCAATGATCGACCAGTCAACACGGAAGCATCGCCAGAAGAAGAAATTTCGTCAGAGTTAAGTGATGTGGACTCGCGTGCCGTTCAATCTAACGAAGCTACGGGGAACGAAGCGAAGCTGGCAAAGGAAGAGGGGAATAGGACGTTTACCATGCGAGAATTGTTGAATGAATTGAAAAATGGAGATCCCGACAACGAAGACGCAAGAGAGGTGGATACTCCTCATAGGTCTGTTCGTTTCAGGAAACGAAATAATGGTTCATTATTGCTCGATCAATTCAGGAGATCATTTTCTGAATTTGACTGAATTTATTTAAGCAAATTAATCAGAAGTCCGTGGACTTGTGGCTTTACGGTGTTTTAGGATTCAGAAGTTCATTGCCTAAGTGTTAATTCTTGGAATTTTGGGAAAAAAGCTGATACAGGAATAATTTCATGTGAAGAAGAGCTGCAATGCAATAGTTTTAGATCTTCAAGAACATAGTTATGTAAAAAAAATTGAATCTTGAAGATTTGGCGAGTTAACCAGGCTAATAAGTACAATCTAATCATCATATCATCCATATGTTCACGGGAAAAGGCATACTCACTTAAAGTGTATACATCAGTATGATGCTAGTTATTTGCGAGGGTACTATCTGGATGCTTGAGAAGCAATAGGGGTCAAGTTGCGCTGTCTAATTCAACACAATCAAAACTGTTTTGGTGCATGGTTCTCAAAGAAAAATTGATTGTCTTAGAAATGGTTGCGATATTTCAAGGCCATCAATATATGGTTGATATTTGTTTTTTTTTAAGTCTAACCAGTTTTTCTATTTCGAGTTTCCAAGTTGTTTCTGATTATATTAAGGCTACAGAAGGCTAATGTTTTTGTTACCTGAACCAGTTTTCTCTGCATTGCTGTCATTGTTTCTTTTGTGTGTCCTTTTCTCTAATATCTTTTCATTAATTTAGATTAGTTTATGACGAGTGATTCTCTGTAAAGAGCACAGTTTTTATTGTTTTCATGCACCCCAGTGTTAACTAAACTTTTATTTCCTTCTGGTCTGTGTGTTTGTTTACATGGCATTAGATGTTATTACGTTTACACGCATAAAGAAATGCTATCTGTGATGCAACTGTAATGTTTCTCCTATGCTACAAGCAACCTTTTCCCCGTCCTTATTTTCACATTTGATTTCTCTCCTAATTTTTTGCATCATTGATATTATTTTGCTCAGATATTTTTGTATGTGAAGCTGATAAAGATTTTCTTGTTTGCGAAAATGGTGGTATAAAGTGACCATGCCCCATTTCCCTCTATTTTATTCCTTCTCTTCATAGTACATATAACAGGGAAGGCCCATTATTCTTTTAATTTACTGAGCGAATAAGGTCTGACTGTTATTTGTGGCTTCTTTTGTTGTTTCAGTGAACCAATTTCAGAACAGCAAACTGAACAGAATACTGCTGCTATGGAGCTGATTAATAGTGTCACTGGTCTTGATGAAGAAGGTAGATCTCGTCAAAAGGTTCTTACATTTGCTGCCAGAAGGTAGTTGCAATTTTTTTGGACCACATTATTCAGCGAATTTCAGTTCACACATTATTTCATTTTCTTCCTTTCTTAATGAGTTATAGATCAAATCACTTATACTGCCTTAAGAGTTTACTTTATTTCCTTGCTGATATGGATTGTGTTACTGAAATCTGTACAAGTGTGTATGGGTGGGTGGGGTGGCTCCACTGTATTCTTTTTGTAATTGCACCAGATCTTATTTCATAACAGTTTTAGTAGCTGCAAAGAACTCCCTTCTTACTGTTTGATTTTAATTTTTGACCTCCTTGTGAAATACACAGTTATGTTCATTTATTTTGGGTTTATGCTCATATATTAATTGCACTTGTTTTTTTCTTTTAAAGATGAGTGTTTAATTGCTTGAAATGTATAATAAATATTCACAATCATGAGATTATCATCGCTATAGCCATCATTGGAGCATTGTTTTCATTTGGAGCCCTTTCAGTGACAGGCTGCATATTTTGCTTACACCATTGGAAATTTATTTTCAGATATGCTAGTGCGCTGGAGAGAAATCCAGAAGATTATGATGCTTTATACAATTGGGCACTGGTTCTTCAGGTCTGATTGTCTAAATTAGACTTATCTAATATGGTCAAGCACTTGTTTTTCTCTTATTTTCATTTGTTTTGGCTGCAGGAAAATTAATTCAAACAGATACATTTAATTGTATCAAGTCAAATTGAAAATCTATTAATAGTAATCACATGGATACTTACTCGATTTAAATTATTGGATATTTTTCCTTGAACCATTCAGTCAATACTTGAAGTCCCATCCTCTTATAGATGTTAATGTTTGAATGCTTTGAACTCCGTTGTGCATGTAGGAAAGTGCTGATAATGTAAGTCCAGAATCCAGTTCTCCATCTAAGGATGCTTTACTTGAAGAGGCGTGTAAGAAGTACGAGGAGGCTACCCGTCTCTGCCCTACGTTAAATGATGTATGTGTCAACAGATGTAGTGTTTTCTGTTATTCTTTGCATGCTGCCATTTAGGCATTGTTGATTGTTAAAATAGAAAGAAGAATCTTGCGGTGTCATTTGGTGCTCCAGAATTATGGTGAGCCTTGTTTTACAATAATATATGTGATTGTTGACAAGAATACGTGAATGCAGTGCAAATGTTTTCTACTAGAATTTTCATCTTCATGCCAGGACTTGACTAAGATAGCGCGAATTTAATGGTTGGTGCGAGCTTTTAAGCACTTGAATCTTTTTGTTGAAACATGACTCAGATGGGAAGTTCTATATATGTTCATACCCGAAATCGCTATCGCATGTAGCTTTCGTGATGTCATGTATTATATTTAATATCACTTGTCTGTTTAAGCTGTTAACACATTGTTTATTCCTATTTCTTTTGTAGATTTTTTTAATAGGAGGTGTCCTTTTTTAATTAAAAGATTTTTAAAGCTTGACACGTGATATTAGGCTTACTATAATTGGGCTATAGCAATCTCTGATCGGGCAAAAATGCGTGGCCGTACAAAGGAAGCTGAAGAACTTTGGAAACAGGTTGAATCCTTTATAATTTTTTTTATATAATGCTATGATTCTATAATGTTGTGTATATAAATTTATTAGCATGTTTCTCTCATGATCTTTGACTTGAGTAGGCATCATGTGCTGGTGAATCTACTATGCGATTTTTTCTGACTATAGGGAACGCCTGACTAGCATTCCAAGACATTTGTTCTAACCATACAAGTAATAAACAGTTACAAAATTTCCTTTTGTAATTAAATTTTCAGGCTACAAAAAATTATGAAAAGGCAGTCCGACTCAATTGGAACAGTCCCCAGGTAATTTTTGCGTTTCTTAATCAAATTAAGAGTTAACTTTGAATCACTTTTTTAGGTTCAAAATCTCCACATTATTATTTAACTTTTTATCTTAAGTGTATCTCTGCTGTTTTTTTAAATACTATTTTACTAACTTTATCTAATCTTCTGATAAATTTTCAGGCGCTTAACAATTGGGGACTTGCTTTGCAGGTACTTAAGAACTATATATACCTTTTGAGAACCTCTTTTATTTTTTGATGTTGTATATTGCTGTTGTGATATAATAACTGGATAGCTACTTTGCATTTTAATACTTCTTTGTGCCTGAAATTCTTTGCCTTTCATTTATATGTCAAACCCATGTTTCAGGAACTGAGTGCCATTGTTCCTGCTCGTGAAAAACACACCATAGTGAAAACTGCTATCAGTAAGGTATGAACTTCACTTGGCTCTGGAGGAGTGCCTGAATGGTGTTATTAAACATTAATTTTGCATTTGATTCCTTTCATCTGTGCATAGCAGTTTCGTGCTGCGATTCAGTTGCAGTTTGATTTCCATCGGGCAATTTATAATTTGGGAACTGTCCTGGTTAGTTAACCACTTGCCTATTCCTTCATGACCTCGCAACACACTGGCATTATCTTCATATTATAGTTTTACCCTCTGATCATAATGTGATTCGTGGACTGATTATATGACATATGCTGTTATGTGGGACAAATTTGCAGTATGGATTAGCAGAGGACATTTCAAGAACTGGAGGTCACATTAGTGCAAAGGCGGTCACTCCTGATGAGATATATAGCCTGTCTGCTATCTACATTGCAGCTGCACATTCACTGAAACCTAATTACTCAGTATGCATTTATTTTCGAACCACATCTGGTTTAAGCATTATTTTTACCTTTTCACATCTCGGTCATTTTTCGCTATTGTTATGTGCTCGAATGATGCCTTGCATTATATCCAAGAATTTTTACTTTAATACTACTTTTTTTGTTCAACAAATTTCTCCATCTACAGTAAAATCCTGTGCAACACAACCTTGAACTCTGCATATCCTTCTCTGGTATTCTTTCACAGGACTCTATCCTTACCAGGCCATCTCTTTTATGAATTTATTTTTCTTTTGTCCATTCTTTCTATCTGCTCAGTTTTCCGTCTTGTTAAAAATATATTATTTTACTTGCTTCTTATAAAAAAATGGACCTTCACTGAGATTAAAAAGGGATTTCTTTCCTATATCCGTGACATTCTGCCCAGTGAAAATTTTCAAAACCTAATGGACATCCAAATTTTTATGTGGTAGGTACAATCATCCACATGTTTTCCACTCATAATCGCAAAAAGATAAAGTCTTAGCAAATTCTTTTTAAACTGTTGAAATTTTTTTTGGGATTATCCCTACCTTGTTGAGTTTTTGCGAGTTTTAAAATATCTGTGATGTGAAACAGGTTTACACTAGTGCATTGAAGCTTGTACGCTCTATGGTTAGTATGCTGGCTTCTCAACATTTGTTACCATGTACCTTCATTAGTCACATGCTTTGTGCTATATGTGGATAGAGAATCTGAAACTCTGGAATTTTGTTTTTCAGCTGCCTCTACCATATCTCAAGGTTGGATATCTGACTGCACCACCAGTGGGTATTCCGGTTGCACCTCATGGTGATTGGAAACGTTCTCAGTTTGTACTAAATCATGAAGGTCTCCAGCAGGTAGATGGTTGTCAATGTGGTTTTCTTCTCAAGCATTTGATTTTTGTTTACTGTTAAGACTTAATATATGATTGAATATAACTAATCCAAGAATTTCATGACATTCTATTTTCAACTCATAATTAACCCTCTCTCCGATTTCAATAATACCTCTCAATCGTCCTCTAATTTTATCAATTAGCTTGATGAAATTTAATATCTTTAGCTCATCCAGTAATAAAAAGAGGCCCAACTTTAAAAGTGGGTGATGTTGCCACGGAAGTTACTGTCAGCCTCACATCTCTTCATCTTTCTGCTGTGCATTCTGCTACAAATCGAGTTAACTGTTACTTGTGATTCTGTTTTCTGCGGGAAGGAAACTTTTTGCAGCTCACTGTTACAGGCTTTCTCCCCTCCCCGAGCACTAGGTGTTCTACGAAATCAGTAACTCGAATTGTTTGCCTTCTAAGTTGTAATTTTACTTTTTATTTTATATTATTTATTCGTGACATACTAGAATGCTAGCCTTTAACTATGATCTTTCGTGGTTCTAACAAATTTATTATTATTTTTGCTTTGATTGTAATCATAATTTGCAACTTTCAGATTATCAAACTGGAGCAAAGGCAATCCTCACCAAGCCTTTTATCAAAATCAGCAGATTCACCTGTTAGCAAACATGCAATAAAGGTGAATGTCACGGATATAATCTGCGTATCAGCTTGTGCTGATTTAAGCTTGCCACCTGGTGCAGGCCTCCGCATTGAAACAATTGATGAACCAGTTTTCTTGGTATATCTGTCTTTTTATTAATGGTTTTGGAGAGCATGTGTTGCTTCAGTTTCGATTTTTACAAAGCTTTTTCTGTGTCTAAAATATATTTTCAATTTTGTTCGGCAGGTTAGTGATTCTTGGGAAGCTTTGGAGGGTTGGATTGATGCTATTCGACTAGTTTACACAATTTTTGCACGGGGTAAGAGTGATGTTTTGGCAGGTGTCATAACTGGGTAATTCATGTGGAAATATTTTGTCGGAGGCCTTGGCTTTAGAAACCCGTGAGCTTGTTTGTTCCAGGAGACTTGTATATTTATTTATTGATGATAGTTTATAAAATGAGGTTTATTATCCGCGTTTGTCGTGCCAATTTTATTGAATGTAAAACTTCTCTAAATCATTAAAAAAAATACCTTTTACTTTTTTTAATCATTATGATGATTTCTTCTGTGTAAAAGCATAGACACTACAGTTCATGGTTTTTCGTCACTTGAATGGATTTGTAATTCTTGTTTTTACCATAACTCAATTCAAACCTAACCTAAGAAACAGACCGAATTGTTCACCATCATGGAGTCCATACACTGTATAACACAAACAGGAACAATCCTAAATATCATCGAAGGATGTTTCCCAGTGAAATTATAGTCCACCTTATGAAGATGACATCGAATGTGTTAACCCCATGATATAATCCTCGATGCAGGCCAAGGTGCGCTGGACGGTGGACCCCCGTTGGAACCGGAAGCAAGCAGCATTTTGTCGCACGCTTTTGATGGTGCAGTATGCATCGATCTGAAAGCCTTTCAACACAAAATGCCGCAATGTATAAGAATAAGAAATTATGAGATAATTCTCACAATCATACTTCAAAAAATTATTATGATAGCTCGAAGAAAATTGTAAAAATAAATTATGTGCTTTTTGGCCGACCAATATTAGTATTTGGCACAGTTTTCAACACCTGCCGAGCTGATTCCAATCCGCGGGAATATCACTATTACTAATCGATTAAGTTGAAATTAGAGGATCTAATTAGCAACTACCCTCTCCGATCGTCACCTCCGAACGTCGGATGCCACCGCCGCTGACCAATGATTCCTCTCACCTCCACCGCATCTCCTGCATCTTCCATTTCGCTAAAACCCAGTTTTATACCCTCCCTCAAACCTTGTCATACCAGATATAATCGATTCAAAATACTCAGACAGGTACGAAGGAACACGTATAATTAGTATTCTAACTGAAAAATATATGTTCTTTATTTCTGAAGTTAATTTTTTCTCTGTTTTGATCAGAGGAGGTTAAGGGGTGGGAAGTGTAGAGCGGAGTTCTCGGCCGACGCGCCGGTGGCCGTGGCAATCGGCGCGTGTATACTTAACTCTCTGGTTTTTCCTGTGGCTCCCTCGCCGGAAGATGTGGAAGCAGAATCACTTATTGACTCGGCTGACGCGAGGTTTGCCGTGATGGGAATCATTAGCTTCATCCCTTATTTCAATTGGATGGTATAAATTATTTTAAACTTATTTGTGATTCGATAATTGTATTGATTTATTTATTTTTTCTATGTATTCATTTTTATATGCTTGGTCTTATTCTCATGTAGAGTTGGGTGTTTGCTTGGTTGGATACCGGAAATCGACGCTATGCAGTCTATGCTCTTGTCTATTTAGCTCCTTATTTGAGGTTTGATCCTTCCCTCGTTGCTTTCTTGAGTGAATCTTGCGTGCTTTTTGGTGTGAAATGGTTTTGGGAGATAATAAGTGGTAAGAAGTGAGAACGAGACTTGCATATTTATGGAACAAATGTTATTGTACTTGAACGAGCTTACAGACCTACAATTATTTGATGCATAAAATCTCTCAATCAGTTTGATGTTCTTGAAATGCAGAGATGGTGAAGTCGTCTGGCTTCAGTAAATACGTTACACTGGATCGACCCTGATGACGAGCCTCAATTGCCCTTGTTCTATATTTGTTATAGAACACTTGTTTATTGCTGCATTAGTTGGCTTGTCTTGTTTATAAGGCATTTGTGGCATTCATATGACTTGTTTATAAGTTGCTGCATTAGTTGGCTTGGCTTGACTTAAAAATATTTGGAATGTGTATAATTCATATAGCATTATTGTGCCAGTATTTGAATGTTATCATTATCATGGAAGCACATATTTGATCTTCTTGTGCCATAGGCCAAATTTGTCAATATCTCCAGAGGAGAGCTGGCTGCCAATTGCTAGCATTCTTCTTTGCATCGCTCACATTCAGGTCTATAACTTTTAAATCTCACTCATCAATTTTCTGAAAACCAATTTCTTGAAGCCACTTTATTCAACACTTTATATCATCATTTATTATTATTTTTTGTTGGCAGCTCGAAGCAAGTATTAAAAATGGAGATCTTCAGGGCTTCCAGTTATTTAATGAGGCAGCAAGACGTGTTTCATCTCGTACGCATGACAAGAACTATGAAGAGGTACAAACACAGAGATATACGTAAAGATTTTGGTTAATCTTTAATTGGTTTGATCTCTTTTAATTTTTGTTTGTTTTATAAAGGATAGAGAAAAGGGCCGCCATAATCTCTCATCGGCTTCCGAAAATTTTAGAAATCAGATAAAGGATTGGAACGACCCTGAGAAACTTGTCCAAGATGAAGAACGCTCGAGTGAAGATGAAGATGAAGATGAAGATTATGATTACTGAACAATATCTCACATCTTCTTATGAATTAACATTCTTGGACTCTTGTTGTTCCTCTTAGAAGGTAGTATACTTGGTTTGGTTCTTCCGTCGGACTGATGAAGTAGCAAGTTCTAATCCCATTTTTAAGAGTTTTATTTCATTTTAGCCGAAGGTGTCAACTAGGTTTGGAAAACTTTAGTAGTTCGATCAAACCCTGAGGCTAATGAACATCCATTCGAATTCACTGGTTAACCAACCAGGCGGGGAATTTTTTGAATAAATGTGAATTTATTAGTACTACAAACTATGCATGTTGTAAATACATTTTTTTCGAATATAAAAAAAAGAAGGTTAAGAGTTATGATATATAAATATTTTTAAACAAACCTCGTTTTTATTACGAATGTTGTATTGGTAGAACTTGAATTCGAGCAGTAGTCCAAATATATGGATTTCGGCTTACGTGAGAGACTATTACACGAAGTAATACGTGGTCTCTAATACTGTAAAAGTGACTTCTTTTATATAAATTTTTTTTTTTTTTGGTGTGAGACGATCTTACGGGTCGTATTCTGTGAGACGGATCTCTTATTTGGATCATCCATGAAAAAATATTATTTTTTATGCTAAGAATATTACTTTTTGTGAATATCAGTAGGGTTGACCCGTCTCACAGATAAAGATTCGTGAGACCGTCTCACAGATAAAGATTCGTGAGCCCGTCTCACAAAAAACCTACTCAATCATATGATACACTATCTCTTTCTCATTTCCCCAACAAAAGCAACATATGTTTTTACTTGGTATTAGAATATAATTTGAAACAACATAAAAAAACAATTCGCAGAAATTTATTGATTATGAAGTGGAAAAAATAAATTAAGATAAACTAAGTGATACAATACAAATTATATCACAACAAAAACAAATCACAATTGCATAAATTGTTACGGCTTGGCTACGAAACTACTCAATTGGAACTTGGAATAGCTAAAAGTTAGGTTATAACCTCATATTTCAACGTCACATTGTCCACGTTTGTTGTAGTTCGATTGTTCTTTCAACGGGAAATTGGACTTAACTACCCAGCCGCCGTTTTTTTTTTGTGTTCAGTCCCTGGGTACTTTTTTAGTACCACATTTTCACATGAAGTGTACCACTTTTCCACATGAAGTGTACCACAATTTGTATGACATAGTACCACAATTTTGTGGGTAGGGAGTGAACCCAAATAAATGTTTTGGTTAGGGATTTTTCACCAACTTCCCCTTCTTTCAACCTCACAATTTAGATTAAATTAAATACCATATTTTATTTTCACGAAGAAAATATAATCTGAACAACGACTGCAAATCATGAATCGGACTTTGAAAACGAAGGAAATTGAGACAAAAGCAACAGACTTACCAACAAACGACCCAATTCCGTAATCTCCGTGCTTCGATTTGGTGTGGTTCGACCTAGGGTTCTTCAATTTGGGAAAAATTGGAAACATATCATGTAATATAGATCGGATCTTTAACAAGGAGATGACAGGAGAGACCGAAATAGGTAACATTATGAAACATTTAGAATTAATTTGACGAAGGCATAAAAGGGATAAAAAAAAAAAAAATTAGTCATTCAATTCAAACATTAAGGTGGTGTAATTCGGGAGTAAAGGAGGTGGAAAGGAGAATGGATGAATTTGATCTTCCATTATGGAATTAATTTTGACTGTCTTTACAACACCAAAGTTTCTGTGCAAAAAAATGAAAGTCCAATTTGACAAATGCAGACTTTATTATTCACAAACCCCTTCGATGCTAATATACAACGGGGCACCCTTCGTAAACTATCCCTTTTGCTGTAGGGCACGCTGCATACGGGCACCCATCAAGATCATTTCCCCACCAATCAAGTCCAATGTTCTCAAGTCCCAAGCACATGTACAACAGAACTCCCATGAAGGCCAATCCAGCATCCAACGCACCCGAAAGAACGTAATTGTGTCGTTGCCACAAGTCCGGCCTGTATCTGTACACTACATAACCAGACAAAAATCCCACAATTATCCAAGTTATGTAATTCACAGCTGTTGCCGGAGGCATGTTCCCAGTGGCACCAATCAAGACGGGCATGTTAATGAGTCGGATCCATTCGTGATTTGGAAAGGTTTTTGAAGCGAACCACACTAACAGAGGAGCTATGGCTCCACCGAGGAAAAACCAGTTTACCATTTTGTATGTTCCTTGATCTCCAAAGATCTTTCGAGGGCCGATCAATCCCCATATCACAGAAGCATCGTAGAATACGTGGTCACCGGGGCAAGTCCACACACTGTTAGTGGTCTTGTCACATATGCTTGGAATGGTTTCCATTAGCCACCATGCTGTTCCCAAGTACACGAAGGCAGCTATAACGGTGCCCACAACCTGGAAATACGTTATTTTTTCCCAGTTAATGCACATTTGAACATAATGAAACCATCGATATAACAAATATAAAATAGAGAATTTGTCCTTGTAATCGTTGAACATAAATATGCAACACAAATCTTTTAAATCTTATAGTAATATTAATGCGTATCATATAGATAACTATACATGCTATGAGGACGATGCCGCTCATACATTCTGTCATTCCCCTATTAACAATTGCTAATCCAATCCTTGAGATCAAAGAAGTGCCTCGTCTCTATTAATGTACCAATTAAAATATCCAACTTTTGAAACTGTGCTAAAAGATAGTTGGAGGTGAGGGTGGAAATAAAGTTTTTGAAATCGGTCCGATAGTCCAAGCATCAAATTTGATTATTCTTCTGCATTAGCAGCCACATGTATCGAGGGAGGCTGGAGAGGACTGCTAACCCTACTCAACCCCTCTGTATTTACCCCTATACACAATTTTGGATCATATTTACCTGTGCCATGAACATAGTCCTTGGTGGGATCTTCATGTAATGTCCAAGCTTGAAGTCTTGAAGAAAAGTAATAGCTTGTGTCATACTTATGTAACCATAAACCTTGAAGCACATGTTGGCAACCGGATATCCAGGATATATGTACCCAATTATGTACTCGGTTATGATGTTCAAACCGGGTGACTGTCATTTTTGCAAAAAGTATGCCTCTGTAAGTTGCGAAAATTTACTCCAAAGGTTCAATAAATGAAAGGAAAAGAAAGAAGACTCGCCTGGTTGGTGATAGCAGTAATAATCCCGATTGGTAGGGTAAAGAAAATGGCGATTACGCAGGCTAGGATGACTCCCCACCATGGAAGCTGAAGTTGTTCGTTGTAGTATTCACAGGCAAACATAGTTAAAGCTATATTTGCCGCAAGAATGCACCAAAACCACCATTCCGGTACTTGCCTATACTTGTTCATCAGTTTTGCGTGTATGTCCATTTTGTTTTCCTTAAAGCTTGATCTGCTTTGCTCCCATATTTCCCTAAAATAACGCAATCCATGATCCAAACCGCGATTTAGCAAAAAGATCACGCATGCATTCTTACACAATCTAGATAAGATTAAAAAGAAAAGATTTATATTGGGAAAATCAAGTTTTGACACCGCATATATTAAATTTATTGTATAATCCCACCTCATATGTTGATGTTTAGCATAATATAGAAATAGATTTTCCTAGTGCATTTTTTTGGCAGCCGAATATTAAGTACCTTCCATGGAATAGAAGCACATGCACAACTGTAGCGGTGAGTGCAGCAAATCCAACACCATATGTCATGGCAAAAAAAGTGCTGAGATGAAGAGGGCCTAGGCGCATATATGCCTCCGTGTCCAAATGGAAATTCGAGTCGATTATGTTAGATATGTTGTATACTTGTCCGGACGAGGTGAAGAGACCATCGGAGAATATTGGAAAGGTTTTAGCATCATAAATGTTGAACCAATAGCTAAGGGGAGTGACAACATACATAACAAAGAAGTAGCCAACGGCCACATTGGCTGTGGCAAACCATGGGCTTGCTAGTGGACTTCCAAGATATGATGAAATAGTGGACCAATCTAGCCCGATAGCTCCTAACCCAAGTCCTTGTAGACCCGACCCAAGTTGTTGGGCTAGAACTGATTGAGGAAAGATCCAACATATCCATGAGAGGGAGGTAAGCATTTCAAACAAATAGCCAGGGAATATGTAGTAAGCAAAACTGCAGATGAATGCTATGATGAAGAATTGAGTTCGAGTTATGCCGCCCTTAGGTCGTTCTTCGGCCTCATGAAGAGCCCTGTCACAATGTTAAAATTTTGAATCAGATTCTCCAACATTTGGTGGGGGATTTAGACAAAAAAAATTAGTGTATCTGGATTCCATTTGTTTGTTATTTCTGTTAAAAATAACAAATATATGCTTCAAGAGGTTAAATGAAAACATTGGGTATTTCGATACCTTTTTTTTTATGATACCTTTTGAATTACAATATCTTTTAATCAATATAACCCATACCTACAACTAGAATTTGATGAAAAAATGGTGTCAAATTATGTGATGTCTACGTTTTTGAATCATATGTGAGATATAATAACAAGAATGGAATATGATTGTATATTTTGGAAACGAGGAAGTACTGAATTGAAAATGCATTTTAGGCAATATTAGGCAAAAGTAAGACAATCACTTTTTTCATTTAAAACCTTGAACAAATTTAAAGTGAAAACACGACGGCATCTTTTTCACTAAAAAACCCTTTTGTGTTTGGACATAAGGATTAGATCTGGACCTCGAGAACTTGTTGAATTAAATATAAATGACAACAATTTTTATCTTTACAATTATTTCTGGTAACCATCTATTTTCGGTAATTAAAGTACAATGGTTGTTGATGTATGACTTTCTTAGTAATTTTTTCGTTGGCATACTTTCTTGGTAAATTTTAAGAATGCAGTAAACTCGCCTGAAGAGTGAAACCTGCACTAAATTGGCTGGCCACCACATTGCTGCTGGTTCCACTAGATACCTTCTAAATATGCCAGCCCATCCAAATCCCAGTACCTACCATTCAACACCCAATCATGCAACTCATCACATTTAATTATAATATTTACAAATTAACCATAAGTACTCATACGTAATAGAGGAATGAAAATCCTATGTAAATACCTGTGTTGTGATGACAACAAGGAGGGAAACAAAGAAGGTGAGGTGCTGCTTATAGAAAATCTTAACAGCAGTCACAACATGGATTGCATACACGGTTCCGGCCCCTGAATTCGCAAATATGGTGATAAGGACATGCTCCTTCATGTTGAACGGCCCCGGATTCAGCGTGAATTCCCATCTCTTCCCTTTGAAGAACACACGATCCGTGATCTTTGCAGCCATCAGTTGGCCTAATGGCACCACAGCGATCTGAGCCGAGATGGCCGTGATGGACAATGGCTCCTTTCTGTACCAGAAGAACTGGTTAAGGAATGATAGAAGAACACAAGAAAGTGTGCCTAAGAACCACATTCTGAAAGTGAGAACTGGGAGGGAAGGATCATCTGTTGTTGAAACCGTGAGGGCCACTTGTGGGATTGGTGAGTTTTCTTCTTCCGATTCCGAGTATTGATACAAGCTGGATGAAGGGTCGTTGCTCTCCTCTTTTTTTGATGCTGCAGGTTACAAGATTCTTGGTTAAAAGTCCTTCAAGATCATGTGTCTATTATCGAAAGAAAGACTTACTTAAGAGAGGATGAGTTATTTGATCGGAGAACTCCATTTTCTGTCGAATTCTTGAAAGGATAAGTGCTGCAAATATGTATGGTGGAATCTGTTTCAAATCATGAATCTTCTCAGTATTTGGAAAGAATCAGATATTTAACATTGATAAATGACAAAACTGATACAAGGGTAGACTGGTTTGGTTAGGTAGATAGTTTGAATACAAATCAATCATACATAGGTTAGTTGGATCCACACTCAATGTTTTGTAATGAGAACTTAATTCCTATTGTTCAATTATTTTGTCTTAAATCTACTATTTACATCTCATATTAACTTAATTTTTTTAAAATGTTAAGTTACATTATTTTATCTTTTACTATTTTTTTAAAAAAAATAACTTGATTACTCCAATACTTTGTATTCTATATCATATCATTATGATAAAAAAAAAACAATTAATGAAAATAAATAAATTTTTAGTCATCATTCATTCTTGCTGAAACATTCGTCTTTAAATATTTCAACGTAACACTTTTAGTTCTTAAATTTTAAAAATATACACATTAAAAAATGATTCATAATTAGTCCTCAACATTAATTTTATGGTTAAACGTAATTGTAGGGACTAATTTGTGATATTTATTAAATTCTAGGTCAAAAATTAATATTTAAATTAGTCACTATAAATATTATAGGAAAATTAAAGACCATAAATAATCACATATCTACCTTACAAAAATATTTATTTTTATTATATATAAATAAAAATTTATTATATATTTTTATTTAAAAAAGCTATATTTAAGAAAATTATATTTTAATACTCTTGAATTTAAAAAATGTGTTCTTTTTTTTTTGTCTCTAAATTATAACAATTTAGTCCTTACCATTATATTTAACCATAAAATTAACAATGATGACTAATTTTGTTATGTTTTCAAAAGTTTAAAAACTAAAAGTGTTGAGTTAAAATTTTTAGCCCACAATGAATATATTGTTTGCATGATTAAAACATGCATATATATATAGTAGAATATCCCAATTACAACTATTTATGTGGGTATTAATAATATCATGAAATCAAGTTTTAAAAAAATAAATATATGGATGTAATAAATTTCTCATTTAATTTAAAAAATTTTTTTGTACGAAGAGTCCTTATGATGTTACATTGTTTTCATGTAATAAAAATATGGGTCGTTAATTATGTCTGCGTACTGCTGCGCAATTTATTTGGGGCATGGGGGTGGGGTACAGTGGCGGAGCCACATACAATATAAAAACACGAGTCTTTTTCGTCCATTTCTTCGAGTGAATTAATTGGGAGTGGCCTTCACTCATGCATTTATTGGTGTGTAAGAAAATATTGTTTTTTTCTCCTAGCATTTATCACAAAATATATAAATTAAAATAATGAAAAAATAAATTTGTGTCGAAATGTGGACAAATTATTTAGATCGAAACAATGTAAAAGGAAAAAAAATAAAAATAAAAATGTGTGTATATCTAAAACTTTTGCCCTTTAATTTGAATCATAGACGACACGGACGTAAATTTTTTTAAAAAGATTTAAGTCACGTAAGGATGTGCCTTATATTCATTCACATATGAGTCGTGGAGCTCAAATCATAAAATTTAAGTAACATTATTTAACTACCTCGATAGGTTCATTTACACCTCCTCGACTCAATTTTTTAGAATGTCGGTACATGGTACATGGAAATTCTTCCGAATTAAAAAAGTTGATGTAACTCTTATTTTTCTTATTTTTTTATTATTATTGATGTTATATTAAAAACCACATCGAAATATTTATGATTGATGCATTTGCACGTAACATTGTTGATACACTTATGAAGTTTTTGTCATGATCATTGTTTGATAAGCATCGTGAAACAATAAGTTTGAGATCTATGAATGGTTGATTATAGGACAAGTGAGAGATTATAGAGTAGATGTTCAGTAAGTCAATTTATGACTTAAGATTTATTAATTCTTATGTAAAAACAATTTTTATTTTAATATTTTGTTGAATTATGACATTTACTGTATCTGTATATTCATATAAACTGCATGAATAAAGCTCTCCAATATATTATATGTGGATATGTCACTCTTGTCAATTATACCAAAAACCAAAATGGATACACTCGTCTACTTTGGAGAGTACAAGAAAGGTAAGGGTCATTGTTAAATCTGGAGCCCCCAATTGCATTTGGGTGGGGGCTCATTTGAAAATGTTTTCCCCACTTTGGAATTATAATAACATATATTTGAATTGAATCTGAACCAGTCATAATCCAAACTCATTTGGCGCAATATCAGCCCAGATTCATGCACCGGTCAACGTCCATAAATTCCATAAAAATTATTTTTACTACTCCATGTGTGTCTTGCATGTAAATTAATAGTAGCACATTAATCGATAGTCGCCGTATTTTCTTGCTGAATTTTTGGTCCCTTTCACGAGTTATCCAGCGATTTCTCTCTAAAACAATGGTCACTACTTGTATATGATTGTGATCGAAGTTTTTCCAGCTATGAATTAAGTGCGAGAGAGACTTGTTCCAAGGCAATTTCTATTTTAAATTATTTCATCTTGGTTTTTGCACGACAAAGTCATTGTTTGAATTTAGAGTATATATCTTCAAATTTCACATTTTCCCCATTTTATGGTTCTGTAGTATTTTGGGTTTGGGAAAAAGAATGGCGTCGTGTTTTCCTTCTTGTAGAATAGGAAGAATAATGGGTTGGGTTCAAGTTGTGCTAGGAGGTCTTGTTATAATCGTGAGCTTATCGACACTGGGTAAGCTCTACTCTGCAGGAATTTTCTTACACAGTGACCATGTGTGTCCCCATCTCTATGATGTTAAGCATGTAGTGCTTCAAGAAATCGATTTCAGAGCTCTAGCAGCTCGAGTAGATGAAGTGCTTAACAAGATGGAAAGCCTCCAAGAGAATCTTGAATCAGCCGTGCATCGAATGAATAACAACAAAGGCAGTATTTCAAGTTTGGAGTACAAGGAGTTCTTGGAAGACGAGGTGATTAGGCCAATCTATAGAGCCTACATTGCTCTCAGGCAAATTCGTTTCCCGAAAATCGAAGGGAGCGAAAACATTACTATAAAAGAGGATCCTTTGATCAATACTTTCGTAGTCGAGGAGATTCGGAAGTACATAACACCTAAAGGGAATAGGTTGGGCAATATCAACATATATGGATCCGATAAGGTCTACAACACGATAGGGCATGCTTGCGTGCTTATGAAGAAAGAATTGGAAGAGTATATGGATTATGATGTTGGATCTTATTGTAAAGATGATTGGAACTTGGGTCAAAAGCTTATGGTTCACGGGTGTGATCCACTGCCACGAAGACGTTGCTTGACACGAGCCTCTAAACTATACTTGAGACCTTATTCGATCAACGAGTCACTTTGGAGGATACCAGAGGGAAGAAATGTGCGGTGGAGTAATTATCAGTGCAGAAACTTTGAGTGCTTATCTAGCAAGAATCCAAAACGAGGTTATTCAAAGTGCACCGGATGCTTCGAAATGGACAAGGAAAAACTCAAGTGGATTACAAACACTACCCTTCCTATAGATTTCTTGATCCAAGATGTTTTGTCAATCAAACCGGGTGAGATACGAATCGGTTTGGATTTTGGTATAGGCACAGGGACATTTGCAGCACGAATGAGAGAGCAAAACGTGACCATAGTTTCTACAGCCTTAAACTTAGGAGCCCCTTTTAGTGAAACCATTGCTTTAAGAGGCTTGATCCATTTATATCTGACATTGAACCAACGCCTACCGTTCTTTGATAACACGATGGACTTGATTCACACTGCAGGCTTTATGGATGGATGGCTCGACTTACAGCTGTTAGATTTCATCTTGTTCGACTGGGATCGTGTTTTGAGGCCAGGTGGATTGCTATGGATCGATAGGTTCTTCTGTAAAAGGAAAGACTTGGATGAGTACATGTATATGTTTTTGCAGTTTAGATATAGGAAACACAAGTGGGCCATTGCTCCCAAATCTAAGGATGAAGTTTTTCTTTCAGCTTTGCTGGAGAAGCCTCCTAGATCACTTTAAATAACATGTTAATGCAATAATGATTCTTCCTCTTCTCGTTTTGTCCCCATTATTAATTATCAATTAACTTATTTTACACGGTATCATATAATTTCATTCGCATACAAAATCAAATTTTATTCTACCGGTGCATTCATGTATATCAATGATTATTGATAGATAGAATAGAGATGAGATACAAGTGTTCCGCTTTCATAGGAATGAATCTTCCATTAAGTGTTCAGCAGAAAGGGTCTGTTAATAGATTCGATTGTCTAATTTGAGCAATGTTTACTCCACGAGACTGTTGAATTTGTGCGATCACACAAAGTTGTTGTCTACTTGCGCACTTGAGGGTAATACCCAAAAGGCATTTAACCCATCAAATTGCAAATTTTTCCTCGAATTGATGAGGATATTCGAAATCCCAATTTAAGAATTGTCATTGACGAACATTTGCACTAGAAACAATAATGTCACATTTCATCATGCTGAATCTGTCTTCGAATTTATGTCAATATTACAAGATTTCCTACCACAAAAAGCATGGATTTCTTGATCACGCCTCAATACATGCTTTCTAGCTTCATTAGTTCAACTCCACAAAAAGACTCGCCTGAGGATGTAATCCTGCTTCTTTAAGTGATAAAGCAAGTTTCTCCGGCCCGTATTGTATACGAGGAAAGTTGGAGACTAGCCTGTAGCTGTCAACTTCCAAACAGCCTAAAGAATCAACATAGTCATACAGAGACTGTATTGTTGACGTACAATGAAACCTCCTATCTTTTCGCTCTCCAGAAGGAAAACGAACCAAAACCTGAAAAGAGACAATAGGTGTCAAATACATAGGCCGTAGCAGAGAACACCTAAACCCTGTTGGGTTCTAGGACCATTGATCTAAGTTTTGCAATCCCTTCCCGTCTCTCTGTGACACAACATTAATTATCTTCTCACCCTCCCGTTATCACCAAATGTCAACCGACACCGTTCTCTGGAAATGTATCAACGCTAACAGATAAGCTTTCACTTTTTTTGAAAATGACAGGGACCAAAGCCACAGCTAGCATGCTACTCATAGTAAAAGTCACTAGTGTGAGCACGCAAGAATGAAGATGATCACTGATTACGGAAATGGAGAAGGGATTCCTGCCTATTTATTTGATTTGTTTTTCGGTTTTCATTACCTTTGGTGGGACAAAACAATTAAATACTCGTGAATTTCTTACAATCTCCTTTCTTCAACTATGCTTAGCAACCAAGCACTTTTAGACTCCTCGTGGGACACCAAGTCTCCTACTAAACAATAAACACAGATTTTGTTGGGAAGATTTGAAATGGTTTGAAGAAACATCGATTACCTTTTTATTAGTCAAAGACTCAAAATACAGCCGAGATTTTGTCCAATCACGGTAATATTGGGATTAAATGGGCTGGTAATGTGATAAAATAACTTGCTGTAGCCTTTAAAATAAACTTTAACAGACCATAATTAAAATTTGGGATTAACTTAAGCATACGCATCTCAGTACTCCAGTACAACTAATTAAAAGAAACACTCTAGAACATGGGCTTACTTGAGTAACATCAGGCCCTTTCTCTGGTTCTGCGCCTAGTGATAAACATTTATCCTCCCGCATCTTAGCTAGTGCAGCTTCTTTCGCAGCAGCTTCCTGCAATCTTTTTTCACGGGCTACCTCTTCCTCCTTCCTTTTCCTCTCAGCTTCAGCAGCTTCACGTTCCAGTCTTTCTTGCTCCTCTTTCCTCTGGCGCTCCCTAGCCTAACAAAGAACATCAAAGAAAGTTAAAGAGATGTATTCTACAGGACAACATTTTAAGGGACAACAAAGGAACATTACTGATGGCTTCAGCAAAGTTGACCTAAATTAAGAATGACCAAATTACAGTACGACATACTTGATCAGTCTCAAGTGCTGCTCGATAAGCAGCATCCTGTTCCTCTCTTAGACGCATATTGTTTCTTCTTTCTTCGGCTTCGAGCCTGGCTGAAACAAGAACAGAAGCACTTTCTTCAAGCACTCTCTGCAACATTGTCACCATTTCTTCAGGAGATTTAGGCCCCTCGATCTAAGCAATTAATGAAAAAAGAACTTAATGAGAACACAACATAAAACCCAAATTTTCAGACGGAGCCCAGTGAGAAAAACAAGCATCTCAGAAAATAGCATATTGGGCTGCGCAATGGAAATTCTCATAAAAAAATAAGAAAAACTTTTATATGTAGGACTCATTTAAAATCTTAATATTCCTCCCCTTTCCATTTTAGTTATTCCATTCAAACTTCACGAAGGAAAGAACCTTACAAGGATATTGACAATTGAAAAGGTAACAACAAACGCATGCACCGCAACAGATTAAAACCATTTAATCGATAAAGAAAGGTTCGTGGGACACTGATTACCTGGATATTGACAATTGAAAAGGCAACAAAAAATGCATGAACTACAACAGATTATAAAACCATTTAATAGATAAAGAAAGGCTCGTGGGACAACGAACTATATCATAGAGAATAGAATAAAATTTCTTCAGGAACAGCTTGACTAAATATTTTCCTTAGAGCTCAGTTTTCTAAAGCTGGCAATAAGGTATAATAAAATCCAGCAGTGACTGCAACAAGAGGTCAACCAAAGGATATACTATAGATAAAAGTAAAATAACAACTTGATAAAACTCTTTCTTGTCTTTACAGATTAAGAAATTAGCAAAACAGAATGAAACCACAAGAACAACGTTAGAACAAGGATATGTAACAGTGATCACAAGTCTCATGTTCTCAGTCAAACATCATGATGGACAAGAACATTAGCCAAAAGAAATCAAGATATGAGAAGAAAGTTAAATGCAAAATAAATCAATATATCACCAATATGGACCATTTCATATTTATTCCTTAAATTATGCCCTATACTCGAGAGAGTTTATTTATCAAATATGATTAATAACACATAAGGAAACATGGAATTTCTTCCTTCAAATAAATTAAAAAGTTACAGGAAAAAGGGGCGTATCTACAACGGAAAAAAGTATATAAGTGCGAATATTGCTGAAGCAGAAATTCCAAATAATAGTTGACCTAT
Organism: Primulina huaijiensis; assembly: GCF_012295235.1. Classification (NCBI taxonomy): domain Eukaryota; kingdom Viridiplantae; phylum Streptophyta; class Magnoliopsida; order Lamiales; family Gesneriaceae; genus Primulina; species Primulina huaijiensis. Next base: position 424,167 of record NW_027355821.1, on the reverse strand, counting down.
AGCACCAGCAGAAAAGAGTGCTAGATATGTAAAATCAAAATTTCAAAGCTAGTCTTCATGAAATGCATTTGACAATGATCCAGATATTTCCACCTCTAAATCCATTTGAAACAATTCAAAAAGGGAATGCCAACATAAGACCACAAGACTAAGAAACGCCTCCCTCTGGAGAGAGGGGAAACAAACTTTTGACCAGTTATGCAATGATAAAGATATTACCAACTGAATACCATTTAAATCACAAACATGGGGGACAAATAAGGGGCTGAGTTTTGATGTTACACCAAGTCCACAACCAAAAGTTATCAAGATTTAGAAAATCAGTGAAGATTCATCGAGCATAAAATTAGAAACATCGTTTTTGCAAAAAAATCAATAACCCAGTAACATCTCCTGCATTCAACGTCAGTATCTCTAAACAAAAGCCTAAAGACATAGCAACAATAAAATTTTCACTCAAAACTCAAGGTTGTTAAATTAACACATAACTAAATTTGGGCTGTCCTCCTATATCCTAGAACATTGATACATATTTTTCTTCTTATACAGGCCACATTTATACCTGCTGCAGCAATGCAATCCTCTGATTTGTTGCAGCCATAACCACAGCGCAAAAGGGAAACCTGGATGCCTTCAGACTATTGCTCATCTTGAACCCTTCGCTAGCCTTAACACTTCCACCCCACGCCACAAAATTCTCGTTCACAAACGCCACAAATACATCATTACACAAAGTATTCTCACAGAAAACTGGGGTGTCTTGGTGATCTGGCGAGTGCAAGTATACAAATAATAGCTTATATTCCTGCCTAGACCTTTGCAATGCGTCCATGAAACTGTCGGCCAAGAAATTGGGACGCGCACTCCCATAATTCCTTTCAAATCTCGATACAAAATCCACGGCCTCCGCTGCAGACTGAGACACCGAAACCGGAGGAGTGGATCCTAACCGCGCGGGGACGTAGAGGCCGATCATGCCGAGTGAGTATGACAAAACACCACCTGCTGCCCAGATACCGAAGCCAATTGCGCCGGATATCAACCCTAGGCTACTGGAAACGATGGAAAAAGGGAGCGTGATCAATTTCCAAGCGAGTCCAGGGGGCTGATTGTTATTGCCGCTGGGTGGAAGTACTAAGCCTATATCTTGGGACTCTCGATCTGCTGTTGTGGTAGGGGAGACAGCAGTGTCGGTGGCGTCAGGGGCGAAGGGCCGGTGGTCTTCTGTGGCGGTGATGGAGGAGATGGCTAATTCAAGGTCCCAGCCATGAGCCGTTAGGATTTCAGTGCACAAATCGGTATCATCGATGCCGGTGATTGCCTGAAAATACGCCAGTTTATCAGAGACATCCCCCATCTCTCGGATATTATCACGTCTGAGTCAAACCGATTTGGGACGAATGGTGAAATTAGGGCTCGTTGAAGTAGTTGAATTGGCTGAAATTATTATCGAAACGGGGTTTTGTGTTCATCGCCAAATATGAATACATCATTTTAGTTATTTGGTCAGATAAAGAGAAGAGCCGACTATATATATAATTCTCTCATTTTATGTAGTGTTCAAACTGCATTTTTGCTTCTACACGGGTTGCTCTGTGATTTTGATAATTAAATTTTATTGGAAATTTGATATGATACTTACAGTAATCATAAACTTTACATATATATCACGTCCAAAATAAATTAAAATTATAAAAAAAAAAAACAAATCAAAATTGAAATATAACATAGATTATCAAAATTACAAATATAAGTTATTAAATAAATTTTTTGTTACAAATAGTGTAGCCAATAGATCAACTAATTTAAAAAATATTCACCAAGAATTGTACAAAATTAGTAAGTTCATTCACGAGAAACGTATATTGCTTTGTAATAATATGAGTGTTATTTTGTTTTAATAAAATAGTAGACTAATTGTATAGTCTTCTAACCAAATAACTGAGAAAAATGTTACAAACACGTCCATATATCTTTATATATAAATAAGGTTTTGTGCTAGAGGCAAATTATAATAATAATAATAATACCTACTTATATTTATTTGACATAAACAAATAAAAAATTTTCATTAATGACCCAAATAATAGATTTGAATCACTAAATTGACTCATAAGACCGTTTTACATAAGTTTTTGTGATAATAATAATGATCATAATCGATTATTAAATGATTTCGTCGTATGCTCAATTTGATAAAATAAGATTCTTCAAAAATTAAACTTGTATAATTAATTGATTAGTTTCGACAATTTATTTTATCGAATTAAAAAGGTCCTAGTTTATAAAATTGTACAATATATTACTGTTTTTATATGAAGAACAGAGTAGTGCACTTTTCAAAATGATATGATATTATTAACAACACTGCATAGAACTCGCATTATGTAATCTGGTGCAAACGTAATCAAACATTTAGTAATATGTTTGCTTTCTTTTATCGAAAAGGTTGGCTCAACTTTCATCCCTACTGCTAATTATTTGTGTACATTATGATATTACAGTGTTTTTTTCTATATTTTTTTACGTTATAGTAATTTTTGCAAACTGATTCCTGCTCACAGTCATCAGCAAATCAAAAATGTCGTCGTCTTTGATGAGTTGTATATGAATTTATACTGCAACAACCAAATAAAAATATATAGAAAAAAAATCTCGAGCCGATCTTGTTCGATGCACCACCAAATCTGAATGTGAAAGGCCCGTCAACGAGAAAATACCCAGAGGATTTCCATTCATGAATAGCAAAGCTAGCCACAGAACACACAATAGAATTCAGTCATGGCAGCTCTGAACCTCCTGGATCAATGTTGTCCTGTTTCGTCCCACTTCACCCTTCATTTTTGCAGAGCATATTTCACTATCCACATGTTCCATAACAGAAGACTTCTCAGCATTCACAACACTGGCCAAGATGGACCACGCCTCAGCTGGTTGCTCGTGAACCCAACTCAACATGAAGTAAACTTTCCGTTCCACAGGCTTAAACTTGGTCTTCAGTTCGGCCCTTTTCGACTTGTTCATTTTCTCCGACTTGAGCTGTCTCTCGGCAGCTTGAATCATCTTCTGCAAGTCACACAACAAGCAGACTAAAGCTGCACCTCCAAGATAAAGTAGGCTAGTTACATCATCCAAGAGCATCAATCCAAACAGCAAACCACCCATGTGCTTGTAAGCAGTAGAGCATGTTCGCTCCAAGCAATGCAACAAAGCTTCAAACACAGTCTCTGGGCGTGCAAGTTGACCCAAAACAGAAGATACAGTCAGTAGAGTTGTCGCTGATTCAAAGGCATCGGATTTCCAATCCCCATTGTAAAGACGAAGGGTGAAACAATAACTGTATATAATGTCAACAGCATGCACTGTTAAAAGTGGAGATGGCTCAGTAGTAGTGAGTTGGTTCAGAGGTGGAATGGGAGTTTCAGGCCCAGAAGGAATGTCGTGCCACTGATCACCATTGGCAGCATCTTCAGAAGATGCCACCAAATCTTGTTTCACAACAGGTCTGACTAATTGGGTCCCATCCAAGCTAAGTGATATATATTTGGCAGAAAACCTTAACCACCAAGGATTCCATGGTTCAATCATCTTGCTAAGCTCTCCCGAGGCAATTGCTCGATGGAAATGTTTCTTTTCTTCAGTAGATAAATCATCGTATCCTAATTGATCTCCTGTCAAGAAAGCAAGAAAAAAGTTGCCAGATAGTAAAAGATAAAGAGAATCAGGGTACATTTTGGTGCCATTGAAAAGAAACCATGTGCAATATAGACAACATACCAGAAAGAATCTTTTGGATAGTCTCCTCCGATAAAAATGAACCCAACTCTGTAGTTAAGAAATAATAATGGAAATTGGCTGAGTTACAATATCTAACATTTTGGAATAGAATAGAATTTTCGGATAGTCTCCTCCGATCAAAATGAATGATGCACTTCAAGAAGGCAGCTTCACAGTGCAAATGACAGCAAGAAAAACTAAAGGGAGGATCAACATACCATCGCTATCCGTGCCACTTGTTTCCGCTTCCTCGTGGAACCGTTTAAGTATGTCCAACATTTTCTTTTTGCTTGTTTCATCAGGTTGCAGTTGTTGCAGTTCTTGAACAACATTTTCTTTCATAAAAGATTCGGTACAACGAAGATTATGGGACTGCCACGAATACCATATGGAAATATTATCTCATAAAGGAAGGGAAGAAACAAAGAGCACATCAATACTATCAATTTTCACATCTATGAAAATTTTAACACGTTGAAACTTGTATAATTCTGCCAAATTAAAGACTGGATTACATGTATGATCTGACAAATTTTCAAATCTGGCACGGAATCCAAATACATTAATTACTTCACTGTTTTATAGTTAAATCCTAGCAAAATATTTAAATACCTTGTAACATTGCAGAGAGCAATACCGAATATTGCACCGAGGGCATGTATATTGTGTAAATTGTTTTTCACACCTGCAACAAAGTGCTCACATTCAGAAAGTTGATCCGGAAATATACACAATATGGATACCACAATTAAATAATTTTTTATAGGTTCCTTGTAGGGAGTAGGTAACTTGAAACATTTGAAATATCAACTGCATGCTTGTTATCAGAATAAAAGCTATGGTCACAACCATCTTCAGAAGACAAGATTCATAATCTCAAATCCTTCATTTTCTGAACGTGAAATCCTTGGATCCACTAAGAATATGAAATATACCAAAAACAAAATGCAAGACGAGATTACTTGAAGTGGTTGCATTAAAACTGGAACTCTTCCAGGGATTCCGATTTAATATCCCAAACAATCCCCTCCAATTTAATTTCATATCTAGAACACTCCACCCATCCATCCTCATTCCATCTACTGTAATAGAATAAGCTGAATATCTGCACAGAGGTTTCTCAATCACCCCTGCGTGACTATGTCTGCCCGTCGCCGTACACATCCGCCCACATAGTAGTTAAGTAAACCACACCAAAAAAATACACGATAAAGCTCGATCCCGAAACAAACTCAAGCAAATGTAATAATAAAAAGATACGTATGCACAAAAAAAAATTGAATTTCGAGCCTTAAAGTAATCAACGAAGCTAAATGTCAAAAACAAGATTAGGAACTGAAAGTGAACTTACACGCGACAGATTATGCGGGAGTTAGCGGTGAGTTGCGTTGATTGAGGGATTGTTGAGGTGACGATATTGTCCGTCATCTGAAATTATTTTGCTAGGGCAGAATCGGCGACCCAAGGCGGAGAAGAGGCTGAAACAGTGGCAACTGGCAAGCACCTTACCTTGTTTACAGATTAACCTTGTCCCGCTCCGATAACGTTTGAATCTCGTAATTGTTTTGTTTGAGGAAACTCGGAACTTCTAGAATTTTATGTTTCGTTACAAGTCTAGTTAGTACCATGATCGACTCGAATATCTTTTCAGGGTATTTTCTCGAATTTATATATATTTATTTATAGACTTGCTTATATAAACGGTGTTATTTTAGACATTATATCAAATAAGTTTGTCCGTCTCAAAAATAAATCCGACCCATCAACTCGATCTAAATCGACACAAAAAATATCGGGTTATAGTTGGGGTAAATCTCTCGTAACAAAATAATTTTGAGCCTTCAGATGCAGAGTTGGGAAAGTGAGTCTTTTAATTTTATTCCTCTCTTTTGTCCTTTTTTTTTATTATTTAATTTAAAAAAGTACAAATAAAATTACATGTGCAGTTTATTTAATTATACACAAATTATCCCTTTTGTTCAATCTTTTATAATAAAAATTGAAAAATAGATAAGAACTAATCAGCCAACTTCGATTGTCATATTATAGTATTTTAGCAACAAAATAAATATTTGAAGTTTCCTTTAATTATCGTTGTACCATGATATTATTATTATGACATAAATAACAAAAGACAGCTAAATAATTGTGAGATTAATCAGAAATTAGCCTAATAAATACTTGATTTGTTAGCATTCATGAATGAAACATAGAACATCAGTCAGAAAAATACAATCATTCTTTCCCTGTCACAAATGTTTCCTCACACACTATAAAAGCACACACTAATCCTCCTAAAAAAAATTGATATTTACCTGTCACACTTTTGCTAGTTTAGATTCATGATCGTACATGGACAACAAACGGGGATGAAAGACCAATGAATTGTGATACACAGATCTCCCCCTCATCCATTTCCCGCTGGCGATCCGTCCGTTGCAGCAGGCCAAGTCCTTCAGAATCAATAATATTACAGGTACATTTTCACTCAACCAAAGAGTATCAACTGATTAAATTGACAGGAAATGAAATGGTCGGTTTGTGATGGTTGAACAAGGATATGCCTGAACTGATGACACTACCGAGTGGATCATTTGTTGCATTTGCTGTACTTTGGGAAGTCATCTGCAGAAGCTGAATGAGGGAGGAGAATACTTCATGGCGTGTGACATGCCGGTTTTCCTGAAGCAGTCAAGTTTACATGAATGTACAAAAATAATAAGGAAGAAAGGAATGTTGAGGCCTTGAATTTTTTTATTGCATTTAGTAGTTCAGTTTTTAGTTTTTACCTCAGCCTCTACTATGAAGTGAGCCCAAATATTAGATTCAAGAGCTTTCAGCACTCCCTTAAGGATAACCAAGCCAAAACCTCGGATTAAATCTGCAATCTCCAAAAAGAAACCTTGTTCTTTGCATTGGATCTGCAGCGAAAAGTTAAATATGATGAATTGAAAGTGGTTAAATATGGAGGACACATATGCTAGAAGCTAAAATAATCAGATGCCTAACTCAGAACTTTGCCTTGAGCAGGCAACAAAATAAGATGAGAGAGATTCTTCGATGTCCTTTTGTGTGTCATAGTTCTATCTTACCTCTATAAGCATTTGACCAGGAGTGCTAAGGTCCTCAACTTTCAGAGGACAAACCATCATTTGCTCGCCTACTTCACATGCCCACGTAATTCCACCTTCGCCACAATTATTGAAATTGTCTTTTGAGACAACCCCACTCTGTTAATCAGCAAACATCATTAAAAATTATGCTAGCTGATCGATCTAAGAACCGATACCAATGTCCAAGCCCGTGTTAAAAAACAAAAGAATGTCATATAGACAATAAGAAAAGACATTTTCACCTTTGGCTTGTCAATTTGTTTCAGAGTTTCAGCATGCTTTATGAGACCAGACATGAAGTTTAAATGTCTTATGGTTCGTTCCAATAGACGATCAATGCTCATCTGTTTCATCAATCAGCATCTAGTCAAAAAACTAGTAAATCCATACTTTAATTAGATTTGCCAATCCAATAATTAACTCCATATACCTTTTCACCATTAGGAATGAGTCCCCTTAACTCCACAAGACGGTCTTGGATCATTTGACGATCTTTTGGCCTCGGTTTGGTCCCAGTTTTAGCCTTTTTCTTCCCAGATTTTTTCAGCTCATCTGGGCCCCTTGACATACTAGAGTTTTGAGCACTCGAGCTACATCTGTTACCAATACACAAACCTGATTCTTTCAAAGAGGCCTCATTATTAAGCGATTTCCATTTTTCATCGAAGATAGGAGAGTCTTGATAATTAACTTGGTCATGGCCCGACAAATAGCTCTCTAGTTTTCTTCTTTTAGCAGAAGAGGATGACTGAATATCAAATTTTGATTGTGAAAATGTACAAGAATTACTAGCAGAACCATCTAAAATGCGGTCAAGGCCTAATTTTGAGAACAAGCTATTAGAGATCGTCCCGACATCGGACTGTACGCATTTCTGAGAAATGCAGTTGGTGTCATCTGCACCAAAATTCAAGTCGTCACAATCCACAACGGGCATCAAAGTTTCACTCCAATCCTGTTGTGTTTCTTTTACATGATCCGTTCCGAATGTATCTGTAATAGAACTTAGACAATGGCTAACAACTTTTTCGGGGATATTGATCGGAGAATTACATCCCCTTGGATCACTACTTCTTAGTATAGCTGGGAATGAGGTGTTGTTTTTGCCTCTCAAGGGAGAAAACCACTTAGAAAGATCATCTCCTGGGAAAGATTTTGACACGGCCTCTTCAAAATCATTCTCCTGAAATAACTCTTCCAGTGTCAATAGGCCAGATGGCCTTTGAGTCCCACAATTAGATGAATCAAGCAACAAAGCAGAATATCGAGAGTGTGTAACGGAGAAATCTTGCTCTAGTGATGAAGTGGAAGCCGAGTTGACATTGGCATTTAAACTTGAGAAAGCGGCATTTTCACTCAATTTGGATGTCAAATGAGGCCAAGATGAAGTTACAGCTGAAATTTCACTATTACTGCTAAGCTCTTTGGCGGCTGGGAAATTAAAAATGTTCCCCGACTCTAAGAAGAAATTATCTAGATGAGATGAGACAACCATCGAACTATTCAAGTCCATAAAATCTTCAGAGAATGCATCACTTAGAATATTTTGATTCATGGAATGTGAAATGCCATGTGATAGCGACGACATAAACTGTGTGGTTGACTCACGGAATTGAGTTTTGGAAGACGCGGGCTCATTTTCTGCTGACTGGAATTTTTTACCTTCAGCCATTACTCTAAAAAGTCCTTTCACTTGTTCTACAAAATCTTTTGTCTCAAGAATCTGCAGCAAAATTTGGACTGTCAATAGAAGGATAGTAATATAATTAAGTAAACACCATATATGGTGATCTTCATAATAAGGTAGAAGCACTCCCTTAGCTTATTATTTAAGCACGATCTAGCTAGAATCACTATATTATATCATGATAAGAGTGTTTAACCTTTCCATGGGGAGATAAAAAGTAAATGAGATTTGAGAAGGAACCTTCATTTATATTACAAATACAACAAAGATGTTCGGGAGAAAGAGTAAAGAGGTGAAAGAAAGTAGAGTTAAGAGGAAAGATTGATGTATATATTGCAATGTCTGATCGTGTTTCTCGAAATAAATGCTTGGTGAACCTTCATAAAGGTGTTAAGAAGTATTGGATTGATTCCATCTGTGATTCTTCATCAGACCAAAGTCGTGAATCTAGAATCCTCAATCTAATGCTGTAAAGCTTCTAGCCGCCCACAAAGCAGGCATTGCATAAAGCATTTTGGTGCTTCAATTAAGTAAGTGTGCTTGTTTCTCATGAAGAGGATAGATGGGAGCTAAGACACTTTTCGAAAATGCATATGATCAAGGTGATGGGGTTGTGATTGTCGTAGTGCATGTAGCTACACCGTGACGGTAATCATGGATAATAGGATGCATCTATAAACCACATGCTACTGTAAAAAATGTTGATTCAGAGGTTGGATATGTTACCCGACATATATCCTTTTAACATTCTTAAAATTGCAAATCAAATCTGAATACATAAATCTCAATAACTCGAAAAATGTGTTTTCGTGCATTACATTGTATCATTGAGATGAATACTAACCTTGCGAGTGGAACCAAATTGCACAACACCCCATGGTTCTACTGAAATTAGAGCTATAGTCTGCAAATAAATTTTTGTGATCACCAAGATTAGCTTATACATCAAGATAGAAACAACTGAAAAAGACATAATTTTCTCAACTAAAAGAAATAGTTAGCACCTCTATCCCCATAGAGAATTGGCAATACAATTCAGAATCATCCTGTAAAACGACATGGAATCATTTTCCTTCAGAATTATACAGCTGAAATAAAATGCAATTTAAAAAATTTTAAGGGAACATGTATGGAAGGCCAGCTTGATTTATGCCTGAAAAACCTCAAGACTTTGGAATGATCCTAAAGAACTTTGTCTCTCATTGTGATATCCAGAAAACATCCATCTATCATTTTTAGTAAATGCTGCTTGACCAATGACCCTGTTAAAAAAAAATCTTGAATTTTAGTATGGTGTTCATTAAAAATAATTTCAATTTTCAAGAAAATAAAATGAAAACTTATAAGGTAAAATTCAATATTGGTAAGATTATAAATTATATATAAATATTAATAAAGCTCACCCTCCTCCAAGAACATGCACTTGTAGCAGCATATTATCAATCATAGCTCCCATTTGTTCCTCATAATATGCATCTTTTAATGTCAACAACCTGCAATGACCCAAAACAGGCTACACATTAAAAAAAAATTTAAGTAGATTAAACTAATCTATACAAGATGGAGAAAATAATTAAAAAGGAAACAGTATAAATGCAAATAAAAATAATATAATGTAAATAATTATTGATATCAGATCTCCAAAGTAGAGTAAAGGCAAAGCATTTATTTATGCAATAAAATAATCATATTCAATGAGAACTTTAATACATAATATTACATATTGTCATCCTAAAGACGACATGTAATCATTGATCCTAGAAAAGTCCATTTAACAAAATAAGTTCACTTCGTAATTTTGGTGATGTTATGACTTATGAAAGAAAAAAAAAACCAGAAATTCGAAAAAGATAGTACTTTTTACTGATTTTCTTTAGAGGGAATTAAAAAAAAAAAAGCATGCAGAAGAAGATGTACTTAAATGAAAAATACGAAGGAAAAAATGGTAGCCATAATATACCATATAATATAATATATCAGTTAGAAAATCTAAAAAGAAAACTGATAAATGAATGGTTTATGGTAAAATTTCTACATACTCCTAAGCTTCGAATCAAGATCAACGACACATGAACTATGAAAAAATGTAATAAAAAATAAAAATTTAGGACATATAATAGAAACATGCAGAATATTTAACAATCTTACAAAGAATTTGTGTGATCAAACCCCCAGAATAGGGCATAACTCCATCCATTACTGCAACAAAGATTCCTTAGTGTCTCTTTTGCATTTGAATCAATCTTTTCTACTGTAACCATTTTGCAGAAGCAATCCAAGAATGCAGAGGCAGCAGTGTCTTTCCAGAAGCTAGCTAACCAAGAAATCACTATCATCCAACTTTCAGCCACAAAATAAACTCTTCTTTTTCTAGTTTCTTCTATATTTATTTAAATCCAATAAAAGAAAAAAACACTTAAAAAAAATCAAGTCTTTTTTCCACAGAAGTAAGGAAGTTCAGTATATGAAAAAAATCAAGTCTTTTTTCCACTGAAGTAAGGAAGTTCAGTAACGGAAGAGGGCGTTGCAAGAAAGAAAATTATAGTGAAAGTGAAACCACCCAGTGTTTGTTTTGGGAAAAGAACGAAGGGTTTATAGAGAGAGTGTTTGAAGTAGCTAACAGAAAACAGAAACAGCAGTGTAATACAAAAAAATACTAACTAAAGAGATGATTGTTGGGTGTTTGTCTGAATTCTGAACCCAAATGGATTAAAAAGGAGAAAGAAACGCAAAGACGAAGAGTAGAGATGGGAAAAGACATAAGCGAAAGAAGACAAGAAAGATAAAAGGTAAAGTTAAATGTATAGATGTATAGGTAGATGGGAAACTTATAAAAAAAATTGTATAGATAATGCATACAATATGTATGTGTATATTGGGTGTGGGGGCAAAAGAAGTTTGCTTTCGCTCTCTATAGATATAATTTATGAAAATCAAAGTATATTAACTATATCATATTTTACTAGTATTTAAAATCAAAATCATTATATTAATTTTTTTATCCTAAATAATTATATTAATTTGAAAGAACGTTTTTATTATTGTTCAAATCAATTAATTATAGTATATAAAAGGGTTGAATATATTTGTATTTCGTTACGGAGATTTTTATTTTATTTTGTGTGTCTTTGAAAAATATTTCGTCTGTCATACAACAGCTCTGACTAAAAAAAGTTTTATTTTATTATTGAAAAGTATATTTGTAAATATTATTTTATTTTAAATTCATCTAAAACTAAATGACCAATAAGAGGTTTAATAAATAAAAAGATAAATTATATACTAACATAAATTAAAATATAAATATATAAAATACTCGCTACATAAAAATGTAAAATACACTCAGTATTGTAAATATATAATAAAAAAATTATGCAGATTTATGGTTCACTACATAAGAATGATTTTAATTAATGTTTATTACTATTTCTTTAGTATACATTATAATTATTAATTTTAATAAAATAAAATAAATACGTGGTACCTGTTGTACCTGTATTGTGTTCATGCATTTCCTTTCATTAATGGGTTCTCTCTATTTGTCTGGAATATCTTTGTGGAAGATTTTCACCCAAAACAAAAAACTTAATTATGACAACTATTGTTTTTATGGAATTTCTCGAAACAAGAATAGAGAAGGGTGTTGGCCGTTTTCGAGGTTGGTGATGTCAGAATGTTTGCTGAATTATGATTCTTACAAAATTATATATCACAGTTGTTAAGGTACAAAATAAAATCCACAAAAAGTTGTCACAATTAATGTCGCAACAATCTTTGACACATAATTGAAACAATGGTAAAATTGAGGCTAAGGTTATGATTTTTGGTTTCACCCAAAATATTGATATTACATAAAAAAAAAAATAATTCAAGATACAACGACTTTTTTTAGTAATAAAAGCATTACAAATTACAAAATTGTTTGAACTTGTAAAATGCTTTTCAAACTTTATTGTATGAAGAACGAAAAAATGAAATGCAGTCAGTATTTTCGAGTTTATGGTTCTTTAAAAAAAAATTACATTATGATACAGATTTATAGCATACCAAGGGTTGGAGGGACCTATGTGCGCATAGTTGTGTCCTTATTATCATATTCCTTCCGATTTCATTATCAGATAGGTCACACCCATTGGATTACATACGGGTGGTAATTTTCCCTTTGGGAAAAACCTAAAATGAGATGGGTTTGGGGATTTTTCAAATCCTCCAAATAAATCTGAGATGTGTATGAGAATGTTATTTTTATCTCCGAACTCGTTCTGAGGTCTCCGATAATAATATCATTACTAGTATTAATAACAATGATTTTTTCTAATGATTAAAAAAATTGAATTTATAATATTCAAATCTTGTTTATGATCTAATTCGTCACCTAATGATAATCATATGGTTCATCTCTTTTGTTTATAAAACCCATGAATTACAAAAAAAAATTGTATTGTTTAAGTGATATTAGTATTTATATATATAATTGGATTATCGTATCAATATTCTTTAAGTCAATGGACATCAAACCCATTTTTCGAACAACAATACATTTTAATAATTAGATACGTATGTATATGTTGCATATTGTTTATTTTGAAATTGATTTAATAAAATTTTAATTTGTTCCCGAATGATTAGGTGCATTTAAAAATAATAATTGTATATTATGAGGATATCTCCGAATTTAATTATCATGAATTGTCATTATTTAAAACGATTCCGCTTGCAATTAACGACGCAGATTGAATCCAAATAATTTAGCATTACATCGATAATTCCACTATATCCCCAGGAAAGTACTCCAAAGGTGTATTTATTAATTTATTTCTTATAAAAAAAAATAGAAATTTGAACATTTATTCTTACAAGGGTAATCACAAAGGTTCTTCAAGTATTTATTTCGAGATATTCTACTCGGTTTAATAATGAAAAATTTTATTTTTTTTATCAAAAATATTACTTTTATTATAAATATGCATAATTGACTCATCTCACGAATAAATGTAAGTGAGAGCATGATCTACTCAATTTGAAATAACATTATAATGCCAATGATGTTGAGAATAGATATACAACACAAGAGAATGAGTTGTTAGGGGTTGTATTTGAAACTGGTCACAATTAATATTTTTCATATATGTAAATTAAAAATAAATGTATTTCAAATAAACAATAAAAAACAAAGGCACCGAAAACATAGTAGATCTCCCATGTGAGTCGAATATTTTATTTGGATCATTCATGAAAAAATATTATTTTTTATGCTAAAAGTATTATTTTTTATTGTGAATATCGATAAAATTGATCTATCTCACAGATAAAAATTCGTAAGAACGTATCAGAACATATTTACGCATATAATAATTGGAGACATTGGGAAGAGAATATTCGGTGAGGGGCGAAGCACGAGATTGGGCACTCCCGTGGTGGGGCTCATATACACTGTAGTCTTTGTGAGGTTTAAGGGGATCATTTTCTGATGCACTCCCTGTCACTGCCTCCCCCCACCCCGATAATAATTATTTTATATAATAATATGATTTCCTTTATTTTATTAAAAAAATACAATTTCGAATGAAAAATAACTCATAGTTCTTATAAATTATTTTATTCCCCTGTTTTTTATTCTGTTCTTTGAAAAATGAATAAACATTTCAAAATAATACACAGACAATTGAAATCTATGCATATCATTACAATCCAAAAAACCATGAACAATTTTTGTTAGTGCATCTCTAAAAATATTTTAAAACAAAGTTTTTTTTAACAAGTACTTACAAAAAATTTTAAAAAATTATTTTATGAAGAAATATGCGTTTGGATAACTATTATAAAAAATTGTTTTTACAAGTTAAAAAATAATTTTTTCCATCATTATTTTTATTTATAAAAATTTCAAAATACAAATCTCGATTGTTTTTAAAACTATACTTATAAAACATATTTTTAAAATGTTTTTCAACTTAACATGATGCAAATTAGCCTATACAAATATACATCTAGTGTTTTGATATGGTGAACATCTAATGTGATCATCTATGTGAGTACTATCTATGTGAGATTTGTCTATTAGATGTACATGACGTCATCTCAGCGATGCTCACATATATGTTAAAACTTTATATATATCTTTCATGTTATATAATACTTGATTACTTCATAATAACTTCTTGTTGTGTCAATGTGACACTAAAATTTAAGCTTGGAAGACGGCATAGTCCTGTGTTATTTCTTATTTCAACTACAAGGAATTCACTAATAAATCTCAAACATCACCGAATACAACAACCCACATAATTCCAAGAAATAAACAAGAAAAAATACACTTGGGAATTGATATACAAAAGTTCAATAATCTGAAATATATATATAAAAATACACAATCAAATATTGTGTGACTCAGTTCAAAATGGCGAAAAGAGGCAAAACAAGTAGAATCAGATGTCTTTGTGGTGGTTCAAGCAATTCATGCACCATCACATTTCGCCATTGATGAACCATTAGCTCAGGTAATCCATTGTTCTTGTGTTTCAACACCTTCGACTTCCGTTTCGCACAATCCCGAATTCGCCAACCGTGCATCTCATCTACTTGCTGTTACAAGCTTTCAACATAGATGTAACTTTTTTTTTGAGAATTCAATTCTTTTATTTTTAAATCACGTTGTACAATATATTAATATGAAATGCATAATTTTAAAAAAAAAAAAAAATCCTCCCATCATTAGTTTTTGCCTCCCTCGTAATGAAATCCACTATTTATATCCCCGTATAGCACTTCGCATATCTCTACCAATCTCGTTTCCCAATATCTAGTGTGGGACCTAATTTTTTTTAAAAAAAGATTGATGATAACAACGTAAGCTTATATATATTTTTAATGGAAAATTTGCTGTACCATGATATTTTTTTTGAGTCTATAAATTTAACATATGATACTCACAGGAAATTTAGGGTCCGATTCTAGCAAGTATCACTAGTCTAGACGCAAGTTTCGAAATTACCCTGAGCCTGAAATCACGAATAAGACCGTTAGAAAGAGGCCAGGAGGGTGTCCTGGCGTAGCCCCTCCGACGCTCAAGTCCGAGACTGAGGATATATGGGAGAGCAGCTAAGCATGCTGCTGAAAACAGTATAGTGAATGCATGAATTAAACACTCAAACCTGATATTTATAGGGAAATACCTGGGCCCGTCATGAGTCTGCCTTCTTTGTAGAGATATTTACAATCTATAAATAATTTGTTAATTAAATAAAAAAAATATTTTTATATATTGAATCAAAATTGGAGATCCGTTCACAAAATTAACCCATTATATAATTTGACAAGAGTTTTTGTGTTAGGTGGAGAAATTTTCTTTGTAGAGATAAATCAAGTTTCTAGTGTCTGAATAAAGATTTTACTTGAGAAATATGAAAGTAAAAGAAAGATTTGGATGAACAAATTAAAACCCACTAACCGTACTGTCTCCAGACGCAAAGTAAATTGAATACACGCTTTATACAAATCGAACTTGATAAAAAGATGATCACCATTGGCAGCAGACTATAATTTTGTCACCTCACAACTACACATGCTCCATCATAACAGCTGAGAAATAAGTCAATGCCATCCCCGAAGTCTCTCGCTTCGGCTTTCTCAATTAATCTTTCATCCATTGAAACTAGACAAGTTAACTGAATTCAAAAGGTACGTATATATTGATATTTTTTTAAAAAATTGAATGTGCATGAACTTCCGTTTCGGTCGGAAGTGAAAGGAAATTTTATGGGGATAATTCTGGAATCTATCTAAAGAATAATCCTTGTAAACAATCTACAAAATGAAAAAGTCGATTTTTCAGGGATAATTGCATCAAATCTGATGTAAAACCTCCTGAAAAATATTAATCCTTTGCTTTTAAACTTCTTCTATCATATTTATTTCCCAAATAGATATTGATGAGCTCTCCATTGTCAATGGACTCTACACTCACCAGACTTGACGTTTCCGATATCATGCATGGTCTATTCTGCATGAGCATGGTTTTGTGTGCCTGCATGTGAATATGAGATATTTTTCTTTTTATTTTTTTGACTTTATATTTAAAATTTTATTTTCAACAAAATTAACCTTACTCATTTGCCTCCCAAAGCTTCATCCAACATTGCTATTTTTCTCTGAAATCTCGGTCCATGAATCCATGGTTGCAAACCCACACACCCAAAAGCCCGGTACCGCATTGCACCACCATCCATGGCCTGCTCGATGGCTGAGCACTCAGGTGTTGCACCACCCTTCACTAATCACCACTGACTCAACAGCTGAGTAACTCCTTCCCCTCTCATTCTTTGGCATGTTTTCCATTCTATCCATCATGTTCATTTCTACAGATTTTCTTGTTTTTGAAAATTCAATCTCAAAAACCTCAAGCAAACTCTTATCCTGGTACAATATTTGCTGTATTTACTAAACACTGGCACGCTGGGGATCTACTATGTTTTCGGTGCCTCTGTTTTTGTCACCATAGCGAAGGAGGTGATCTTTTCGTTTGAGTACAGGCTGCAGAAGAATGGGTTTGACATGGATAAAAATGTCTACTATATAGATTAAAAAAAAAAAAAGGCAGATTATGTATAAAACCAAGGTAAAATGAAGGTTAATTAATTAAACACCCCCACGCTAAGAGATTCATAAAAGTTAAAACTAAACAAAAATCACGAGAAAATCAGAGTATGACAGCAGTATCATCAACGCTGTCCAAACCTGAAACTAATCTTCTCTTGGCAGATTTCGTTCTAAAAGACCATATTTCAAAAGCTTCGCTCAGATCAGGATATGTTACATGCTCTGTACTCATCCAATCTGCAAGAATGTCGGCTTGATCATCAGATGGTAGCGCCAAAACTAAGGAAACTATTGCCCCTTCAATGCTTTGGCACGTATCTTCATCCATTTTGTAAGAGAATTCCATATCCTTTGCAATCATTGAATCAAGAATAGGCTTCAGTTTTCTAATGAACGGCAGCCATGATTTGAGCAGCTTCACTCGTCGTGGCGCTGGAAGAATCACATTCCCATAGCCTACCGCATCAAGTACTTTTGACGTCACTTCAATTATCTTAACTTTTAAACGCCACATGATATTTTCGAGTTTCATGTCTTCGACAACCGACAATACATTATCAGATAAATCAATCCATTTGAAAACAAATTCATCCATAAGCCCCATTTTAGGTAGAATATTGCACATCCATTCAAGATCAGATAAATTCTGCATAATTTTACTCTCAGCTACCGTGCACGCAACGTCGAATTTCATAACTGAGATTAGTTCTCTTTCAAACAAAGAAAATGTATTTGACAGGCCAATTCTTGCCTCCATTTTTACCTCATTATCAGCTGTGACCAACGGCATATCTTCATCATCTCGGAGCATGAAATCGACTTGTTCTTGGGCTGAAATTCTAAGCTCGTCTCCAAAAGGAGGGAAAGGATGGTCATTAGAGGTAGCAAGGCGAATCGCAGAGATTAGAACACCTTTCGAGGCATTTATATTTACAGGTTGGATTCTTGCTAGTATAGGCATGGCCATTGGACCTAATCGTGAAACTACTTTAACAATCTTACCTTCCTCAATATCTTCCCAAGGTACAGCCTCCAGGTACTGAATGCAACTGTTGACTACCGCTTCACACTGTAAAGTTTCAGCCACTTGAAGAGGCCAAGAGCAGATTGAACAGAATCACATGCGTCCAAAACCGAGTCTGAAGGAAGATAAAGTAGCTTTAAAATTTTGACATAGCGATCATAATCAAATTTCGAGCACTCTATCTCAACAGAAGCATGAGAACTTTGGTTCGAAAGTCTATCTGCAAAGTACTTGCTCTTGCTTTTAAGAATAAGTGAATGTGAATAGTAGAGTTCTGTCTTCCAACCTTATTTCTCAACCGTATAGCAACATCACTCGTACGCTGGTCATCAAATTTAAGCAAGTTGACCTCTGCTTTTCTATACATCATACTTCTACTCACCCAACACCATGCTTCGTAAAACTTTAAGCATGCTATTTTTTACTTTGAATGAGCCGGTCAAAGCATAGATCAATAGGCATTCACTATACCCTTCAAGATAAATATACATCAATTACTGCTGCAAAGTCGAACGGGATGCAAATAGCACCTTATGTAAAAGTCAAGCTCAAGCACGCAGAAGACGTTCAGAACATAGAGACGCTTATTCTCAAATAAGAACACATGCACATGAACTGCATTATATTAACATTTACCAGCACAGTTCTTTTACAATATATCTCCCCACAACAAAAATTTCTGTTGAAGATTCAAACCAATATCAGCAAAGCACCATTGCCCTTGTCAACAACAAAATAAATTCAAACACATAATGAAATATATAATGGACTGTTAAACAGCGGAAACGAAAAGACCAGGAAAGTTGCTAATACCACTAAGGATAAATTTTTTAATTGAAATGAAAATTTCGCTCGGTGGAGCAAGACATGCATACATATTTTAGAAGTAAATCATGAATCATGCCTATGGTACGGTCCCTCGTATTCATTATCAACCAATTTTTCAGCGACAAAAAGCATATGCTAATGCTTTAATCGGAATCAGAAAAGCATAAAGTTCATAAGCCATAGCTGGGTCATTATAGAGCACGTCTAAGTAATAAAACAGGCTCTGAAAATAGAGAAAAATCGAAATTAAATATGCATCCGCAGCTCAAGATGATAAATTTATCAGCAATTACAAGACTAAGGGGAACGAACATTCACAAACATCAAATTCTTACAAAACAAGAACTGGAAAGGCACTCACCATTAAACGTCACCCAAATTCTTCATCAATTGAGTTATAAAAAAAACAAATCAAACCCACCGCAAGACTTGATTTTGATTTAATGGACTTTTTCGTTGAACTTGAATCGAAATGTGTTCGAGTTGAGTGATAATGCAGAGAAAGGAGCGAAGTGGGATTAGCTTGTCAGTCCAAGTGGTGCCGTCTGCGAAGCTAATATTTTATATTTTTACAGTCATCCATTTGGTGAGGACCCAAGAAAGGAAATTAATTGTCTGATTGCTATCCGGATGGACATCCTATTCTTTTTTTACCTTTTCTTTTTCTTTTTATAAAATTATTATAACTACAAAATATAAATATAATAACAATCACATACATGCATGTAAAATAAAATTTAAATGATCGAGGTTAATATTTAAGCTAGAGAAGAATAGAGAAATTCGAAAATACTTGTGATTATTTTCTTTTAAAAAAAAAGTAATATATTTATATATAATGTTCATAGATTTTTACTCTTGTTGAGATGATTTAAAAGACGTTAATTTTTCAGATTTTTTTTTTCCAAAAACGTGGTCCTATGCCTAAAAGATCAATTTTTTTTTAAAAAAAAGAGATAACAAAGTCCTGCGTTTTTTTCCTTTTAACTTTTAATTTTTTTTAAAAAAAGATTGAATTCAATGTATTTGGAGAAGTGTTGGCTGTGATGTTTGAATTTTGATGACTCCAACGCCAATTAGAAATAATCATAAAAAATAAAACGAACCAAAAAACATAGAAAATGCTGAAAACGATATCCATCCACTTGCACCTTCTTCTTGGATAGGAAGCGGATGTAAATATTTTTAATACAAGAGTACTAAAAAAACCTAGTACAAATACTAACAATGAGAAGATTATTACATGTAAAACTTTTGAGCTTTTTCGCTCCAAAGTGGCCACAAGTCACCCCAGATTGATCGCCGAGCTTGATGCTGCAAAATGGGATTCTTCATCTGCGTGATGATAACACGGTCAAAGGAGCCTTCTGTTCCTTTGCCCATTGGTCGAACGTCACACGTCCAAGTCGACTAAATTACCCCTTCGAAATGGCACATAAATGATTCTTCCCCACCCACTTCCAAGATCAGCACTAGGCATTTCTCCATTTTCGTCCTAACCGTATTCTTCCTCTACATCATTATTCTCCACAGATGAATCAATTTCTGACACATTTGAATCAGATGCAGCGGTTTTCTCCTCTGCTTCATACAGATCATTCTGCTCTTTTACGGTAAAAAATTGGCTCTAAGGAGCGACAATTCAAAGTTTACTCGGTATTCCTCGAGAGGATAGAAATTGGTATATAAACAAGCATTAGATGATCACAAGTACTTGAAGTCAAATATAAAAATTGGAACACTCACCAACATCCTTGTCTAGATCTTCAGGTATCCTTTTAACATGCATCTCTTTTAACGGATCAAACTTCACACCATCAAGTGGCCAAGGTTCTCTGCTCGAGATAACCAATTAATTTATCAAATTGACGTAACATTAAAATGAGGAACATGACATACTCATCGAAAGATGGAGGAGAAAATTAAGAATATACTTTTGAGCACATTTACTTGGATAGCAACTAGGAAATGAAACAAAATTAAAATATTGATTCTTAACTAACATAGCATAGATCAAGCTGTTCGTGGCATATTATTGGTTTAAAACAGAGACTGATATTTGATTTATTTTAGAAAATATTCGACAGAGCCAATGCTAGTCGTTCCTGAATGCTAAGCCATGTTTTCAGAGCCCAAAGACGAAGCAAATAAAGTTCAATAGACGAAACTTCAACCATCTGACATGCATTAAGGTGATTTACAACGGGAAATAGAGATGGCAAAAAGGGCTTATATACAGGTCTAAAGTAGATTACTCATAGTGGAGTCTTAAGAGCGTCAAAACCCATGAATTGTTCAGAAAATTTTAAATTCACTTGGATAAATTTAGATGCATACAAGGCACCTGAATCTGCATCTTTAGTTTAATTCTTAAATGCCCTAAAATTTACCTCTATCCTTGACCCTGAAAACATTTTCCAATTGTGACTCAATTTGTTTCACATTGACTGCATAAGTTAAATATTTTGATGCCAAGATGGCTCGAAAATTTGGCTGTGTCAATAAACCCATATAAAGGATAGTTTCAAGAAATATGGATGAAAATAGAGATAAATATACTAAGAATAAATGGGATATAATCCAAAAAACAACTTAGCAATCACCAAGAGGTATATGCATGCTTAAAAATTGGGTTTAGAACATTACCAGGATATCTCCGGTGAGATCCCAGAGCTGGCGCACAAGAGTAATTCTGTCCTTCACAGATGGTATCTCTACAAGCACGTACTACTTCCCCCAATTTCCCAAAACAGTGAGATGTTAACCACACACACTCACATAATTCATAGAAAAGGTCAAAAGGAGAAGAAACAAAAAACTTCTTCCACAAGTAATAACCTCATTCCACTCGTACCCAAATAAGGTCTGCCATTATACTTAAATCAATATGAAAAAGGATGCAGAGCAATAAGAATGATACTTAGAGTAATAAAAGATCACGTGCCTGCCAGACTTGTTAATATGCCTAGCCAACAACTGGATGTTATCATAGCTATGGATCAGGGGTAAATTTTGTAGTCCTACGATTTTACCAATATGAAAATCAGAATCAGCCAGTGATACTCAAATTTTATATTATAAAGATTCAGTACAATGGAAAAAAGAGCATCTTTGAAAATAATTGTAGAATCATAGTACGATCTCGTGTATAAGATATCAATCATAGGCAAATTTAGGTAACTCAACCCTACAAATACGGAGACTACTCAAATTATGCTTTAAAAAAGCACCTTATGGATAAAATATTCCCTTACAATTTCCTGCCCATTTCCCAAGATTAAGATGCAATTTTCCTGTGTGTTTGAAAACAGTCTTTTAAGGTAGTAGTAAATAAAGAATCATAAAACTACCTTAAACCTCCATTAATTCTTTCATTGAAAATTGTTTTTTTTGTCAAAACAAGGAAATATTCAAATCTAAGCGACGGTACCTTTGATTCTATGTGCATCGAATCACTCAGCCAATAATCGAGCCATTGTCCCATTTCTGCATTCCACAAAATTGAATTTATAGTCTTTTTTCTAGCCTCAGTTGCGTCTCTAAAGCGTGCAGCTGTTCTAGAATTCCCAGTAATATGCGCCATAGATGATATGTCAAGTTCCATCTAAGGTGATAATGAATGAGCCGATAAGAACAGATTTTCTAAATCTTAACTTGAGAATGAATGCATTCAAATCCACTGGAATAACTGATGTTGTGGCTAATGTTGTAAGATCAAATTCATTCCTTAAAAACGACGCTCAGTCAAAGATACCATAGGACGAAATCACGTGGCGTATATTTTTAGAATTTTTTAGATATATAACCTTATACAAGAAAAATATACATACAAAGGGCCATGTAAAAGATTATTTTTTCGAAATTTCTGGATGCTATTATTCAAACACAAACTAAACATTCACCTCATCCATCTAGTGCTAATGTCCCAACCAGATTCTACAGCTGATGCCAATTGCCAATTCACGATAAAGTCGTGTTCTCTCACAACTATTTGAAAGCTTGGAAGCCGTTTCCCTGTCCTGAAGTGTAAAATTTTATTTCTCAACCGATTCTTTCATATTGTGAATTTGAAATTTCAAAAAGTAAAAACAAAAGATAGATACGTTCTTACAATGGTTGATTACTCTGGCCTTGGCTGATCCCACATTGCATAATAACGACACAAGGTTCAGGCTCTGCATCTTGTATCATCACCTTATGCATCCCTTCCTACAATACCAAAATAAGAGCCAAACTCTAAAATACGAGACATGCAACAACATACACTTTATACAAGAGATTAAGCTTGCATCAATTACCCGAATTCCAAAACTTGTGCTCCTTGAGCAAATCTATAAGGGATTTTACAACCACCTCGTAATCACATGTCCTATTGTACACATTCATAACCATGGAACTCAGGAGAGGAGGTTGGCTGCAGACATGAGAAAAGCCATATATAGGTAGAAATGTAACAAAAGAGGTGATGATATTTATTCAATGATTAATAAAATATATTTATTCGATGATCAATAACATATATAACTCCTATTAGTGTTATAGGCCCTTGGGCCATTCGGAACATAGCTGTATTCATCGATAAGTGAAATAAGATTACAAAAATTCCTCTTGCTGTATCATACATTCTACTCGCTAACAACCCTCTGCATCGTCACACCATTAAACAAAATATATTATCAATCAGATTCAACTAAATAAAAAGAAACCAAAATTTGTAAATATATATAATTAATGCACAAGCTCCTCAGTTGTCCCTTCAACTCCACCTACAGCACTACCACTATACATGGTTGAGCAGTTCGGAAATTGGAACGATGCGTAAATTGCTAATATCATCATCGGAGCTTCGAATTGCGAAACTAAGCAAGGCGAACCAAAATACAAAGCCGAATATGAACAAGCACAGAAGTTTGAAATTAAATGCACAGAAGCACAGAAGTTTCGACATTTCGCTAGCACCGAATTGCTACCATTGGGTTATCACAATTAAATGCATCTCCTACATATATTTGATGCTCAAATACTAATTTTTTACCACGAGGTGTATCTCAACCTGATAATCACATAATCAGCCTTCGCAAATCATATGTAACAAAAACAAACGGCGCTCAAAAGAAAGAAATCATGGGAAGCAGGGAGCTGTAGCTTAAAAGACAACACTTGAAATAGGGCCCCCAAACCAGCTGAGTTCAAATTCAAGTTTAAACTCGATTCGAAGCTTAAATAAACTGGTATTTCCATTCGATCTTGGCCAGATATAATCGAGAGCAAGTTCCATCACGTACAAACTATGCCTCATTTATAAATTTAAAGCTCAAAATCCATGTATGAAAAAGTTTTATTCTTTCGATAGCCATTCATGTTCAAATAACTGAATCAAGCAAACAAATACTGCAAATAATCCACATAATACAAGGCTTTGGCATCTTCGTGAATGGGTACCTTGTTCTTCCAAAAAAATACAAGCATCAGTAGTACAGTACAGGTAAATAACTTATCGGTCTTGGGAGAGGAGAATGCGATCGGTTTCTGAAGAGATCTGGGGTCAGATAGAGGTGAAAATTTCCTCCGTCGGAAGATCCGATATCCAACTCGAATAGAAGGGGATATGGTGTGATTTTTAGACCCGATTAAATAATTGGGTAATCGGGTATGAGTATTTTCGGGTTCGGATGTGGAGACGGGTTTGATCTAATCCGACCCACATCCGACCCGAATATCCGTTTAAATTAATATATATAAATATATATATATGTATTTATATATAGTAATTATATTTATTTATATTAAAGATTCATCAGTCAATTCACCGATTTTCGGAGTTTTCAATACATATAATATAAATTTGAAAATTAAAGAAAACGATGCTTGTATATTAAAAGAGAAGAAAATATATAAAACTTCATATTTACACTTATTATAAAGCGTGAATAATTTTTCTTATTGTTTATTTAAATAATTTTTTAAATATTCATAACTTCATTGAAACAATTTAAATTTGAAAAAATTCAATT
>NW_027355821.1:348239-398537 GCF_012295235.1 Primulina huaijiensis | reverse complement strand
TATATATATAGAAAAATTCAATTGTATATGATATTGGGTATATGTGTAGGGTATGAGTATCCGATAATCCGATGAGTATGAGGATGAGGATGAAATTCAATACCCGATGGGTATGGGGATGGGTATGGGGATGAATTTAATAAATGAGCATGGGGATGGAGGTATGAAATCCGACCCATACCCTACCCATTGCCATCCCTAAGTGAAAAGCTGGGGCAGAAATGTCAATAACAAAAAATTAGAGGAGCCGGGACAAAATTGGAATTATTATTAATTTTTTTTAATCTTTTGGATTTTGCCATTGAATACTCTAAAGATGGTTATTATATTATCACAAAAACTCTCGTGAGATGGTGTTACAGATCAATTTTGTAGGTCGAATTTCTTATTTGGGTCATCCATGAAAAAATATTATTTTTTATGCTAAGAGTATTGCTTTTAATTGTGAATATATGTATGGTTGATCAATCTCACAGATAAAAATTAGTAAGACCGTCTCACAATAGACTTACTCTTATATTATTAATACAATTTTCTATTTGTTAAGAATTGTACAATATTATTGTTCTTATTTATTTTGATATTATTTTTTAGCTCTTAAAAGTGAAGAACATGCATTTAATATTTTGCATACATGTTTGGAATTTGAAATGAGATGTATCTCACGGTAAATGAAATTTTTAATGAATGGTTTACTTATTTATTGTTATTTACTAGGTACGCATTTTGTTATGATGATGATGAAAAATAAATACAATTTAGAGTGTTGCGACATATACATCAATTCTTACATTTATCTCTAATATGAACCACTTATCGCGTAAAAATCAAACAATTACGGCTCATATTTTTGGAAGTCATTGTATAGTAAAAAATCACACTTCTTTGAAGCGAAATATTTCTTTTTCTTTTTACTACATTGTCATATTTCTACTTACAAGTTCAATAACCAAAAGTAAAATTCAACACGTTACAAAATTCTTCCAATGTTTTTTTTCCATATTATGGTCAAATCACACGATACAAAAATGAATTCACGCATCCTGAAATACTAATTCACGTCAATATATTTCATCTTCTATTTTGGAACGCAACACACAATGAAACAAATAGAAACTAAGATGTATGGAATTTAATTTTTCTCTCAAAATGAATTTTTTTTTTAATTCAAATTGAAAAAAGAAAGATTTTTTTTTAAAATCCAAAATTCGTGGTATATGGATTAAAATATCACAATATAATGATTTTAAATATCGATGTAATGATATACAATTTATATTGGTTTAAAATTTAACAATATTATTGTTATTATTTGTAATTATTTTTATATTATATCGCAATATAATGATTGTAAATATCGATGTAATGATATACAATTTATATTGGTTTAAAATTTAACAATATTATTGTTATTATTTGTAATTATTTTTATATTATATCATTATTCAGATATTAAAATACAAGATCACAAATCAAAGTTCTTTTATCAACGGTTTGAAATTTAAAATGTGTTATAGTTAGACTGAATTTTAATGAAAAGCTTTATTTATCCTTTTCATGAATTTTAGATAATAATTTATTGCACATGAATAATATATACTCTAGTATTTGAAAAGAACAAAGAATGAAATATATGGTAGATAAAATAATTATTATACAAGCACGCAACGCATGCGTCGATATAAAATTTGCTGGCTATATAGCATGCAGTAGCTCGTGATTTATCCAAATATGTATCAAAGATAATAANAAAAAAAAAAAAAAAAAAAAAAAAAAAAAAAAAAAAACTCACGACCCAAAATAAATTCAAAGTGGGCATCTTGTTTCAAATATGTCCAAGCGGGAATTAAGGCGTACTACTGTGAAACCTGCCCAAATCGTTATCCCCAAGTTTGCTGATGCGACATCCACAGTTTCATTCACTCGTCAATGGTCTGTACATGTTATCTGTATTACCAGACGACATATATATATATAGTGGAAACAACTTTTAGATAATTGATCTTCATTTACGTGCCTCCTCCATTCAAAGTGCTTCCTTTCTGTCCAATCACTGAGAATTGAAAATACAGTCAAACCACATGATCATGCATCATTGCATGCCAAAGATGGTTGAAATTCAAGCCTTCTTTTTATCTTACAATTGTGTGTATCTGATAAAACTACAATTTGGAGGTGATACAGGAATTAAATTTGGACAAGGNATTATGATCGATGATCGATAGCGTAATATCTATCAATGAGTTTGATGATATATATAAATGTTTTTTCTATGGCGGTGATTGTGCCAAAAGTACTGATATTGTATGATCAAAGTAGATGATTTCGACATGGTTTTGGCGTAATCTCAACCACATGGATAATATCTAATAATAATTATTATTATTTACAAAAACGTATATCTAAGTAATTTTCGTACTCTATATAGCATGGTATAGTTGACTTTGAGAGTGAAAAAAACATAGTGGGAATTTGGTTTCATAAAACTTATTCAACCAGGCTTTTGAGTGATAACATGCATAATGGCTCCATACAACTTCAAGTATAAGAAAGGCCACAGGCGCCCCCATTCGCATAAATGTAACTTTTGCACGTTTAAATTAATTGTAGAAATCCTCAAAACATGAAGATTTTTCTTCTCGTATTTCTCCTAATATTGGCATCTTCTTGTGTTTCTTCTTTAGGTTGAGAGAACTCTTTCAAATCTCATTGGTGCTTTTTGTAATGATTTGAGAACAAAATTTTCGATCCATGATGACTACTAAAAGAACAATGTTTGTTATCTGTTAAACAGGCCAGGAATATGAACTCGAAGACAGATCAGAAAGGTTCCCTAATCTTCATCACAAGGTATGTAACATAAACACACACACCTATATATATACATATACATATNTATATCATGATATATCTTCTTACATAATTTATGCTACAAATATATTCCATGCATGCTTTAATTATTTAAGAAATAATTAATTGTTACTTTCGCACACGCATTTCGCACGTTCATGGTGGATTTTGTGGGAAGCCAGCAGGTGATAAGAGAGCTGATTGCAGTGTTGGATTACTGTGAAGGGGGGGCAAACACAGCGCACGATCCCGGCAAAGGCAAACATTGTTAATATATAACTACTGGTGCTTCAAGCACAAGTAATATATAAGAAAATATTTTATGGTAATAATAATAATATAATATAGCTAGAGTTGTGGAAACATATTGAGTGTATTGTTCCATGAATATGGTATGATGTATGCCGCAAATTAAATCAATCCAAACATGCATTTGAATTAATAAAATTCCATGGTACAAGAAACAACAAATTGTTGTTAACACAAAAAAGAAGGGTATTTTGCCTTTGTAGAGGATTCTAAGGACCGTGAAGAGTTGGAACATTTCGTACGTTGTGTAGATCATTATGTGAGGTTTACTATTCATTTCCAAAATGTTGATCAAAGGGCTTCAAGAGTTGGGGATAACGCTTACATGTAAAACTTTTCTCTATGCATAGATAACCATCAAACTTTGGCGCAAATCAGTCGTCGTTCTTCGTCTTAGTATGTGACCCTTTTAGTATGCCATTCGAATTGAAGTTTAGTTAATTATGATACGTGAAACATATCATGTAGATTTAAGAGACTCGGCGTTGTGCTAGTTTGTGACTTAAAGTTCATATTCTTTTGAATATTTCAAATGGTTCCAACGATCTTTTACCATTTGACTCTTGCCCAAGTGTACAGCAAAGTGCAGTTGTACATGCGTTAACATCCATTACTGGCTTCTTGTTGTAAAATAACTATTAAACATGATTGGAGGTAATTTTGAAGCAGTGTTTTATCTAGACCGACTGTAATAAAGAAATAATTATTATGAAATAACTTTTTTTAACCACACCTCTATTAAGTCGAAACTTTTTAACAGTGATTAGCAGAAGTTCAGCTCTTCTTTGTTTGTTGTGTTCATATGGCTGGATGGATTAGCATTCCGCTGCTAACCAAGTAATTTTATACATATAGATACAACTTTTCATTAAAAAAAAGTCGATTAAAAAACCATAAAAGAAAATTTCAGGATATCCTGCTTACAGGCTAGCATAAACAAATGCAGGAATCCCCTCATTTAGCAATTTCTCGTCGAGAAGGATATACCATATAAATTATATACAACAGCTACTCGTCACAAAGATTATGTAAAAGGTACCCAGCTATCAATGTAGAAGTGGGCTCCCTTCCTTCACTAGAACAAAAACGCCAACATCTTCACGAGATATCCGGAGATCTTTGTCAAGGTATGTCGTCAGAAGCCATGATTTTGTCTGCCCACCACGAATTGCAATCTTAAGCGGAGACTGACCAGAAATAGCTCGTGCTATGCCTGCCACTGAATTTTGAAGTGGATTGAGAAGTTGCTGCACGAATGACAGGTTTATGTTTTGACCAAAAATGTTTATGTTCTCCGGAAGATCTACGCTGGACTTGATTTCTGGAGGATTAAATGACCCTTCCTTAAATTCAACCTGCAAAACTTTGCCTGGTGAATACACATACATAAAGCCGATTTTTCAATCGCTTCATAATCACACCATTGAGTTACCTAACCCACGGTGAACTTTTGACGTATAATACTTGAACAAAAGTAGGAAGAGAACGCTTTCAGATTTAAGTAAAGTGCCAAACTGTTTATCCACATATCGAATCATTTGGGACTTTTGTCAATCATCATCCATTATGATACAGATTCAAGAACAAATAACAATTCAAAATGTGGCTGTACCAAACAGTTATTTGATAAACCACATTCTTTTCCAAAATTGTGATCCTGTTGTGTCGTGTAATAGAACACATCGTAGAGCATTAGAATGTTCTACCTGTATTCTTGACGGGCTTCGGATTTCAAAGGACGCAGAAGCACTAAAAGACAAAGTAGAAGTAGGGGTCGACAATGTGGTACTATTCTCTATGGTAAGGCTACGAGTGTCAATTGATTGACCAATCTTTTCGACTTTCACGAACGGAATACTGCCAGCTGCGAGAAGGGGTAATAGTTCGGAGAACGCTGTGAACCTGCCGCATAACCAAGAAAAAATCAATAGATTTTATCAAACTTGGGTTAAATCAATCTGCTTTTTTCATATTTACTCAGTATTTTTAATTCCTGAAGCACAAGCGCAAATGAAATTTTCAAAGCTACGCGCTGAGTAAATATCAATATAAGAAAAGATTTCATTTTTTTCATTAATTCAGTAAATATTAGATTCAAACAAAATTTAAACATGCTCCAGGCTTCATAATTGTTGGAACATATGGAAACCTACTAAAAAGGTCATAAAGTAGAGACGGTGATATTTTTAACTTTTTCATTAGTGGCAATACAGGACATGAAAGCACAAGCTACAGGAATTACTAAAAAGGCCCATATTGGTGAAAAGGCCTCATGACAAATTTGGTAACCACCTTGTTTAGTTTAAAATAAAAACAAGAAACTTCAGCCACAAATAAAATCAGGTTAATTAAACCTATCCCACACTGATTATATGTATCTCTGTTTTGAGGCACAGCACAACAGCCCAATGACTATGCATGCTCTGGAACTTCTATGTGGTTTACACAATATCAAGGAGAAAAATTGATTGATTTTTATGCTATAATAATCTGGATGTACTCCAATCTCTTTGGAAAACCACCTCCTTATTCAGCATTTCTCTTGTATAGCACAGGCCACAGTATACATTTCTCTTAATATTTGGGATATTTAAAATTCTAATTCAGATTATTTAAAGCTGAAAGCATATAGAGATTGATTGATCGAACACCAAGTTTTTCAATATCAAGTTGGAAATGAGCTAGCTCAGATGTTTTTTAGACATACTAAAACCTCTGTGAGCACCTCACAAGCTTTTACTTTGTAATGGATATCATATTTCATTTTTCACTTTAGATACACTCCCTCTACCTTAAATCAAATGCTCAATCTTCTTTCCATGACATGTGACTAAAGAATGTTTCATTCACAAGAAAGGTTTATTTCTACACAGGTACCTCCTACATAAAGTGATATAATTCCCTACCAACTCACCATCTAATATTGAGGGTAATAACGTGAAGGTATACTAAACCTTCATTTTTTTTTATAAAACTCCCACAATTTAAAACGATACATAAAAGAAAACAAGGGAATATTATTTTAAAATTTAAGTTATTTTAAGTTATAAATATCGGTTTTACCTCTTTAGACCATTAATTTCTTACAAGTTGTCCAGTCAGTACTCTTAACTCATTCTTTTTTGCCATTGTAGCCTCACTAAGCTTTATGTCCACGGCCGCACCCCCTTCTCCAACAATTTTTATTTATCATAGAATGAAAAGGTATCGTTTGCTAGGACAGCATAAAATATGAGTCAAGAGAAATACAGTTACTTTTTTGCAAACTTTGTATAGTTACATGCAAATGTATTCGATTGTACCATATCACTTTCAGCCTCTATACCAAAATTCTACGTTTACACAACCTTGCTCTCCAGTAAGACAAGTCTATGCCAGAAAATTAGACTCAAGCAGATTGCATAGATAACGTCGTTTATACAACATTTGTGTTTGTAGAGGAAAAATGGATCAGTTATCACTTTGACTTAGTTGAGTTGGTATACTGATTTTTCTTGAGGAGAAAAGGAAAATTAGGAAATGCATCACTTTTAATCAGTTCAATGTTGCATAAATTATGTTATCTATGCAATGCAAGTTAAAAAATTAATCGAAAAGGTGCTGAACAAAATACAAATTCAAACCTCTAAGATTACTTTGCACAGTTTTAACACTGCATACAAATAATTAGAAGTTTCAAATTGCTTCTATTAATTTTCCAAAATAACTTAGATTTATTTTATACTAACCAATTATATTAAAACAGTACATATTCTAACCCTTTATAATTTGCAACAAGAATAATAAATAAAAATAAAAATTTCATAACGACAACTCAATTAAGTCATAAACCCATCATAACAATAAAATAACTTTGGTACCAATAGTATGAGAATAGAGAGGTTCTGCTGTATTGCTAAGTGAATGCAGGCTTTCTAAAGATGGGACCTGAAAATACTTCGTCAAGTCAGAATTCGTGCTTACATAAACTCTGGACTCTAGATATTTCCTTACAGCTAGTAAGTATAAAAAAAAAAGGTTATACATGTATTCTAGGTATGGGTCATATAGTCATATAGAGATGTACATACCATACAATGTATTCCATCAAAATTACATATCAAATCATGCATCCCCTTTTCACTGTAGTTGTGCTTCGCTAGGTCTTGTTCGTTGTTGCGTGTAGATATATAGTAATTTTCCTCGACTTTTTGATAAATACCGCTTAAAAAATAAAAGTATCACCACGTCCACTCCTAGAGTTAGTGGCTTAAGTATTCCCATCGAATTTGAAAAGAAAACTTTTATTAGGAATTAGAACCGCATAATATGGGAAACAATCCACGGATCTCTATCCATTAATACCATGTTCATCGATCATGATCTCATTACATATGCCTACTATGTTCACATCTATGTTAACCAACGGGAATCTTCCCATATAGCAATTCAAATAAGCACAAACAAGTGCATAAAAGGCAGCATTGAGCCATTGAACGGATAAATAACAATTAACAATGTAAACTTTCATGAAATTCAAATCTTTTAAAGAATGGCAACTGAAGAGTAACTCACACTAAAACCCAGTTTCCATCAAGCAACTCCGGGCACTCGACTGGCGATGGATTTGGATTGGCGGTCTCCAACTGTGATACAAGTTCGAGAGTCTCCGCCCGAACTTCGGCAGAGGCCCGAAATCCTAAGTCCGACCCGTAAACCGTATCCACCAAAGCTCGCTTCAGCTCCCGAAGCCTCTCTTCTTCCACCACGTTCCCACCAGCTTCCTCATTCAAAACCGGGCTTCCATTACCCGATATAACAGAAGAACCACCCCATTCATCATCATCATCAATCGGGGGATCCGTACCAATGAGTTTAGACGTGGGTTCTGGCTCAGGACCCGACTTTTCACCCCACTCATCTACAATAGACGGATTTTCGGGCCCGGAATCTGATGAAATGTCGGGTTTAGAAGATGGATCGGTGGGGTCATTGAAGGAGAAGTCATACGTGGAGCGCGTGGGAAACTTGGATTTGATCTTTGGTGAGAAGAAAATAGAGCTGGGTATCGGTGATTTTACGATGAATTTGGGAAATATATGCGAAAAGAGAGATGGATGGGGACTCAGTAGCAGAGACATTGTTTGAGCTTACGGAGAAAATATGACGAAGAAAATGGAAAAGTGCTTTCTTTAGCTCAAACAGAATCACAAAAGTCGAAACTGAAAATGTTATATTTTATATTATCACATAATTTTAAAATCTTTTTTGACTTATATGTTCTTACAATTTTTTTATTCAAATTATTTACACTATTATCCATGAATTTAATATTTTGTCAAAATCAATTTCATCTTTTAAATGGCCACTTTAGATAACTCTTGAAGATAATAACTAAAATAAAGAGAGAAAGGTTTCAAATCCATCATGCAAATAAATACGTGAAACAATTTTTGTGATGTATAAGTTCTTTTTAGCGACCTAATCACGCATATAAATTCACGAAATAATTTCAAAAATACAATTTAAATTACATACACGGCTCTAAATTCTTTCTTCCGAAAAGTAGGGGTGTCAATCGGGTCAACCCGTAAATTTTTTTTTCAACCCGAACACGAACCCGTCTAATCCGACTCAACCTGTCTAACCCGCCTAACTCGAATTTTATTTATTTATTTTAAAAAAATTAATGAAAAAAATTTGAAAAAATAAAAAATAAAAATAATATTTTAATTTAAACACATAATAACAAAATTTCCGATTTTAATTTGAAAGTTTAATTGTAGAAAATAAAAAATATATTTACTAAATCAAATAAAACAATTGTTAAAAAAAATATATACAAAATAAATATTAAATGATGAAAATCTATCATATAAATATACAATAAATTTTGTTCAAACATAGAATATATAAAAATATGGGTAATATTTGCAAAAAAAAAAAAAAGTTTTCGTGTCAACCCTGGACCCAACCCGAAATCCATCTAACCTAACACTAACCTGAACCCGAAAAAACAACCCGAACCTGATTTTTTCATGTTAAGTCGTGTCGAGTTGATAGATCATGTTACATTTTACAACCTCTATCGAAAAGTATTTAAGAATTTATTTTAGTACCGTGACACAAATGAGGCCGAAACAAATAGGCTTTTGGGCCCATATTGATAGCAACACGAGAATTGTTTCTATTATTTCTCTAGTACTCTCATAAAAACTGGGCCATTGAAGAGCTAACCTTTTAAAAATAAACAAATAAAGAAGGCCTGGCCCAGTCTATTATTAATTATTTTTAATTAAAATAAGGGTCGGGGTTCCCTTTTAATTAATTTTGTGATGCTATCCCCTGCTCCTTTGAGTTGCCGCCGTGGAAACCACATGTTCATACTTTTTTTAACTAATAAATAAATAAATAATCGGTTTTCATTCTCTTTGTCTTCCACTTTCCTGTTGACCAAACACCGTTTACCATTTTCGTTCTAGATTTAGCTTCGCTTCTGCAAAATCCACACGGAACTGGAGTCCATTCTTCCACGGTGCAAGGAGTAAATTTCCTTCCCCTTCGATCTTCAGCTGGTTCTTTTCGGTCTATTTGTGTTTTGTTCTAACTAGTCGTAGTTGATATTATTTTTCTTGGTCGATTTTTGGACGGGTTCGAAGGGTTTCTGGGTTTTTTGGTGATAAAATAAGATTTGGGTTAATTGCTGCGCCTTTGGAATGATTTGATGCACTGTTTCTGGGAAGTAGTTGTTTTTGTTGAAGAAAGAGGTCGAATTTTTATGCGCTTGAGCTGTCTGAAAAGCTATGGATAATTCCAGCAATCAACAAAATAGCAGGCAGGCTGATCATCTTGGGGTAAACAAGTTTGGTAAAAGCATTAAGAAAAGTCCGTTGCACCAACCTAACTTTGCCACCCCCTCCAGGCCGCAGCCTCAGCCCCAGCCCCGTGTCTACAATATTAATAAGAACGATTTTCGAAACATAGTTCAGCAGCTCACAGGTTCACCGTCCCGAGAACCAATCAGGCCTCTACAAAACCAACCTAAACCCCCTAATAACAGGTTACAGAGAGTTCGACCTCCACCTTTGGCGCCAACTAGTCGACCTCCTGTCCAGATTCATTATCATTTGCGGAACCCGGTAGCACAAGTACAGCCTTTGGCACAACCTCCTAATGCCAACAACTATATGAGACCCCCTCCTCCTCCTTCTCATCACCCCTTTGATCGGCAACCTTCACCAACCGCATGGTTGCCCCCAACCCCTACCGATGTTTGGACCAATACTACCGAGTCTCCTACATCTGCTTACATGCGATACCTTCAAAATTCGATCATGGACCAGGATCCCCAGCAACCCCAATCTCTGCGTCCACCGTATCCACATCCTAACCCTGTTGTGCCTCTGCTACCTTCTCCAAGAATTAATGGAGGTCCACACCTTCTTGCATCACCTAGATTGAATGGCCCTACACCGCTTCTTGAATCACCTCGTTTGAATGGTCATCCACCAACTTTTCCTTCACCTAGGATGCATGGGACTCCTCCCCCTTTACCCTCTCCAAATTCTCAATTTCTTGTGCCTTCTCCTACTGGCTTCTGGAATCTTTTGTCACCTCGTTCACCTTATCCTCTTCTTTCTCCAGGCTACCAGTATCTTCCCCCAATTTCACCGGGTTTCTCATTCTCGTCGGCTAGCCAGTCTGGGATTTTGGGTCCTGGGCCTCCACTACCTCCCTCTCCTGGTTATGGTTTCCCTCTATCACCTTCTGGATTTTTCACTTTTCCTAGTCCGAGTTGGAGGGAGTAATTTGCTCCATACATTT
The DNA here is from genome assembly GCF_012295235.1 of Primulina huaijiensis. Classification (NCBI taxonomy): domain Eukaryota; kingdom Viridiplantae; phylum Streptophyta; class Magnoliopsida; order Lamiales; family Gesneriaceae; genus Primulina; species Primulina huaijiensis. Next base: position 387,575 of record NW_027355821.1, on the reverse strand, counting down.
AGTACTGACATCAGATTAAATAAATGAGCTATGTGATGCTGCTATATTTCTTGATGCTGATTCGTATTCTTCCGCTGATACTCTGTTGATAATGCAAGCCAAATGGGATGCAAGTTACCCTTCTTGTAGTATACAGCCTTGGTTCTTTTCCATTTTGTTGTTTGTGTATACTGCCATGTTTGGCATTTGTATTATTTAACAGCTGTAGTTTGTCGATTTCGTCGACAGGTTTTAATTTAGGCAATGAGATGAGATGAAGACCGCACAACTGGTTCTTTTACTCGGATAGATCTTTAGCATGTAGCATGTAGGATAATAGAAGTTTCAAATTCTTGCAGACTTTCTGATGTAGATTGAACCTTGTATAGTTCTCATCAATGCTGTTTTGCGCTTTAGCACCTGTTCGGTTATTAATGTAACGTGTCTTTTTTTGTAAGTTGTGAATTCTTGCTCCTTGTAGTGATATTATGTTTGATGGCCATTACAGTGCTGTGTAGCAACAAATAATGACTGCATTTGAATAATGATGCTGATTGCTTGCTACTTTCCCAATATTTACACAGTTAAATTATCAACAACTTCTGGAGTTTGGAGCTTTATTTTTATATCTTTTCCTCAATTTTTGAGATGGGATTGAACATTTCCTTCTCTTGTTTGTGTGTGAATGCCGTTGGTATTTTCTCATCTTCCGCGCTGGCATTATTGACTATTTCGCTCTATTCTTTCCACCACGCGTTTGGCTTTCTGCTCATTGCCCATAGGTATTACTAGAAGTCTGTTTGTATGTTATACTATTATTCATGTTAAAAGTCCAAGGAGAATTCTTAAAAAAAGTACGCATAAGCAGAACCAAGAAGTTAACATGTTATGATAATAAATGTAATTTTAGGAATTAAGACATTCAAACACACGGGAATTGGACAACTGGAGATGTTAATAAATGTAATTTTAGGAATTAAGACAGTCAAACACACGGGAATTGGACAACTGGAGATGTTATAATATACAAATACGTCATAGAAACAGAAAATGATGTGTACAGATAGAAATGCTTGTTCTAAATGTTTATTTTTTCGTTCATATAATAATAATGAGTCGGGCATAATGTGGCATAGTTTCTAAATCAAATCTCTGCATTTTATGTGAAATTAGGAGGAATAATTTTTATAATTTACGAGGTACGAGAATACGATACCAATTCGAAGAACTCGGTCAAACCAAATAGCAGCATAACCATTGGTGTGAGCTAAAAATAAAGTGTTGGTAAAATATATAATTAATTAAGGTGGCCTAAAAATAGTGATAAATACAGAGTGGACATAAAATTTGAGAGTTGCAACCATTTTCTTGGTGTTTTTAACAAATAAAAATGAAAATTGGAAGAACCTTCGGAAGCGGAATTAAATTATTTCGAATTTCTTGTTTTTATATATAAAATAAATTAAATTAAATTAAAGTACCTAGAAATTAATTGTGTGTAAAAAAATATTTTTTAAAGCATAATACTTCTTTTATATTTTTGTCTCCATTGGTGACGAGTCCAAATTGCCACGATTATGAGACAAAAGAAATTATGACATGGATATGCCCACGCAGTAACCTATTTTTTTACATTTCTCAAGCTTTTCGTGGGAGAGCGAGAACTTGAATTTCACGGGTAGAATAAATCAGCGTGAGTGTTTAAGCCCAAAGCCCAACTTTTTTTTTTTGTTTTGTACTAGAGTAGTTGAGTTGGCCTGCTTGGAGTGTACGCAGCGGCTATGGCGACAGCAAGCGTCGAGCACACTCTTGGGGACCTGAACAAGGATTCCTTTGTTACCCTTTTGGGGAAGTTGATCGGAGAGTCCAAATACGTGCAGAACAACCCGCCGGAGCTCATCCCGGAGGAGGACAGGATCGTCAGGCACGTGCTTGATGTCCTCCGCCCCTTCAGCACCGCCAACGGCGGCGGTCCACTTGTCCTGAACCACGTTACTTACAAGCCCAACAGAGGGAATCTCATTGTCGAGTATCCCGGGACTCAGCCCGGGAAGATCTTGTCTTTTGTTGGTATGCACATGGACGTCGTCACTGCCAACCCTTCTGATTGGGTATGTGTCGCGTTTCCAGTTAGCTGTAGTTTTCAGAATCCTGTGTTTTCACTGATTTACGTGTGTCCCTTCGTTTTATTTCCTTGTTATGTTTTTTGTTTGTATCATTTGATTGATCGAAAGGGACGTAATTTTTTTTGCTCTTTCCTGTGGGGGTGTTACGACCTCTGGAATGATTTTGCTATTTGTTATCCCGCTAATTTTCGGTTCTTTAAGTAAATGAAATGCTCGACTTATGGAGACTGGAGAGTGAATATTTGTATCTGTGAGTGCAAGTATGAAGAGAATGAAAGTTCTTTGTATGTGTCCGATTGGTAAATTGAGTTTAGTATGATGTGGTGCAATTTTTAGAATTTGAAACTCTAGACCAATGCTGTGCTTTCACTGATTTTAATGTGCTTCTTGTGTTTTTCTATGGATATTTTGCCGGTGGTGCTGGCTTTTAGAGTTTTATTTATTTATTTTTGTTTTCATGTTTGGGTTGATTGGAAGGAAATGCTATTTTTAAACTTTGTACTTTTTGGTGCCGATGGTTTTTTGAATGCTTTGCCTGTTTTTGCCTTTCTTCATATATACGATGCAGATATGTGAAGGCATTGAAGTATTTGTTGGGATTTAATTTTCTTACGATTAGGACAAATTCATTTTGAGTTTAGCTCATATTATCGTTTTATGACTTCAAGTTCTATCTATAATTGAAAATGAGGACAGTTTGTTGTTCTAGGCTGATATTTGTTACCTCAAAATTCACCTTTTGTGTGATTAGAGTAAAATCATTGCTTTGAAAGCTCTCATCTTTTGAAAAATGCTATCGATTATCGGTGTAAGAATCAAGATGTATTTTAACAAATGCTAATTAAGGTAACTTTTAGCTATGTTTCAAAAGTGGAAGGAATAATCTTTTTCCTCGATTAATCAGGAAATCCTTTCTTCTTATTTAGGAATGATTATGGATTCTATAAATAGTTAAAAAAGAGGAATGTGCTGTATAAAATTGGAATCTGCAGCTATTTGGATGTGTTGGTGTAATCAATGGGCAAATGTTTCCTCTCAGCTCATATTGTAAACTTTGTATAACTTTTGTGCAGGATTTTGATCCTTTTTCTTTGAGCATTGAAGGAGACAAACTCAGAGGGCGCGGAACAACTGACTGTTTGGGGCATGTTGCCCTTGTGACTGAACTAATGCGGAAGCTTGGGGAGTCGAACCCTACACTTAAATCCACTGTGGTTGCAGTATTTATTGCTAGTGAAGAGAACTCATCTATTCCTCAAGTTGGAGTTGATGCATTAGTGAGAGCTGGATTACTTGATAAATTAAAGCATGGACCATTGTGCGTTGCATCATCCTAAGTATTTGAATATACGTGCCACGGATATTCGACCAACCCAATGATCAATTCTAGAACTAAGTGTGATGATAGGAAATTCAAATGACGTCGCTGATAAATAAGTGGTTTTGTTTCTCCTCGCAGGTTTTGGATTGACACCGCGGATAAACAGCCATGTATTGGTACTGGTGGCATGATACCATGGAAGCTTCATGTTAGTGGCAAGCTATTCCACAGCGGTCTAGCCCACAAGGTACTTCCTATTAGAGTTTTCTTATATAAACTCATTTGAAAGGATTAATATGATAGACTTTGCATGAACGTGTTACCTTTGGTCTGTTTCATGATATCGAGTGATAAAAGTTACACTTTTGTTCATAACAGCATCGTTGTTTATTTAGCAACTACTCAGTGTTAGCTCTCTATGGTTTCGAGTTTAAAATCAATATCAAACGTAATTTTATACTAATAGGTATCTGTTAAACAATGACGTCCACTTTCTGAAATGAATCTGAAATTATAGTTGGATCGCGTAATTGCGTTTATTTCTAGCATTTGAGATATGTTACGTCAATACCACGATTGCATATTATATTTCATATTACTTTCTTTGTCTTTTTCTTACTGAATACCTGCAGGCAATCAATCCATTGGAGCTTGCTATGGAAGCTCTTAAAGAAATTCAGTCACGGTTTTACAAAGACTTTCCACCACATCCAAGTGAAAGTATATATGGCTTTGCAACACCATCGACCATGAAACCAACTCAGTGGAATTGTAAGTTCTCCACCGTAAAACATGGTACCTTGCGTATCTATAGTTTGTTTGTCTATTATGGGCCTTTCTTTCCTAAGTCACTATATTAATGACAGATCCAGGGGGCGGCATCAATCAAATTCCAGCCGAGTGTAGAATTTCTGGAGATGTTAGGTTGAATTTAAATTTGAGGCTGTTACATAATCTTTATCACATTGTGATTGACATCTGACAATTTACTGTACTGTCTCAGGTTGACCCCATTCTATAGGTGGGTAGTGCACATTTCACTATTTATTGAGATCCTTGAAAGCTTCTAAACTTCATAAAAATTGAAAAAGAAAAGAATTCCTAATAAAATCTTCATTTCAGTGTAACTGATGTGATTAATAAGCTTGAAAAATATGTTGATGACTTGAACACCAACATAGAAAAGCTGGACACACGAGGGCCTGTTTCAAAATACTGTCTACCTGACGAGAACCTCAGGGGAAGGTGCTTAACTGTTTCTTTCTTCTTTTTCCAGCTGGCTGTTTGTAAATTCATCGTATCACAGCTCAAAATTGAAAACAAATTAATTTTATTCATTTGTCGTTTCGGTTCTATTTTCTTTGGATTCTTGCCTATTCTTCTCTCTTTCATTCCACAGAATTGCTATAAGTTTTGACGAAGCTATGTCTGGAGTAGCTTGTAATCTTGATTCTCGTGGTTTCCACGTATTATGCAAAGCTACCGAAGAAGTTGTTGGGCATGTAAAACCATATTCTATCACCGGCAGCTTGCCTCTCATACGGGAATTACAGGTATAATTGTCCATTTATGTGAGTTTTTGGGTTTTGGAAACATATGATTTTCTCCACCTCATCTGCATTCTTACGTCTTACTGTAGGATGAAGGTTTCGATGTTCAGACTTCTGGTTATGGTACGATTCACTCACTACGTACAAAATTTTTAATCTTTTCAACTAATAGTTGATATCCTGCTACGGTCACCTTTATGTATATCCTTTATATTTGTCTTCAGGAAATTCCCTGACAAGAAATTTCACTATTAGTCTGTGATTTTGTAGTCATAAATGATGATGGTTGGTAGGTTCCATAAGTTGGCAGTTTATATATGAAAATTAATTGCTATGTTTTTAATATAGGGAGAGCGAGTATGACTGCCTCTATAAGTAATAGTTTTGTATGGGAAGGACCATGGAAAGTTTTGACATTGGCTTGAACATTGAAATTGAAGGTCGATATCTGAAAACCCATTCATATAGGCCTGTGGCTAAATTTCAAACATGGAAATTAATTGAAAGCAAATCAGAAAATGGTGAATTCCTTTTCATGAAAAAATTGAAAGTTAATGAGCACAAGTGAATAAGCTGTGTATGCTCATCGAGGTGCAAGTATTTGTGCTGCTGATACCCCTTATTTACCAAGTAAGCAGCCTATCTTCAGCATATCTATTCAAGATACCAGATGCATCTTTCTCTATAGTAATTTTAAAGAAAATGAAGATTTCCCAGAAAAATCTTCATACAGTGTCGGGCTAGGAAGGTTAAAGCTGAGATGCTTGTAGGGGAGACAGTACACTTGTGCCATATATGTTGACAAAGACAAATTCACGCATTCATTAACAAGACTCGGTGAAATGTGCAGGTCTAATGGCGACATACCATGCCAAGAATGAGTACTGCCTGCTTTCGGACATGTGCCAGGGATATCGGGTCTTTGTTAGTATCATTGCACAGTTAGAAGATGGAGTCTAAAGAACTAGATATTCCGTGCTTTCGAAATAAAAATTTCAATTTTTGCAGTTACCGTGCTGTCAACCTGTGTTTTATATCATGATTCTTGTATTCCAAAGTGTTTCCAATGAAATAGTTTGTTCTTGCATATCTTTACTGGTTACATTATATTTATCCAATACTTTTTTTTAGAAGAAGTAGATATGGTTAAACTTTTAATTAGTAATATAATATAATTTTGGAAAAACATAGAAAGTGTATAAATGCTTGATTCTTGAAAATTTATTTTTTAAAAAATAACATATCGTAAGCATGGAAGAAAAATAAAGTTTCAATTTGTTAAGGAGAAAAAATGAAAATTGGAATCAGAAATATGACTGGCTTCACGATAAGAAGAAATATAAAGTAAGGATCAAACGGAAAATTACAAGTTTTCAAGGGTAGAATTATAATTTTAACCGAACCTTAATTATATATATATATATATATATATATTCCCACCCAATTAGGGTTTGAGGCGCCGTCGCCATATAAACAAATTACCTTTTCAACGATCTAGGGTTTTCTGTCGTGCGTTCTCTATATATTCTTGAATTCTTCTTCCCATTTTTCTCTGTAGTTCTTCAAATTTCTAAATTGAAAACAAGAAATCTCTTTTCTCCTTTGTTATGCTTTTCCTTTTTTTCTTTTGCAATCAAGTTTTATTTGCAATGACGAAGATTTTAAATTAGTGCCGGAGATGTTTCGTCGATGACGGCGCTTAATACCTCTAAGAAGTTCTGAGCTTTCACAAATTTTTTCAGTTTAATTACTCTTTTTTTCTTAAATTTTTTTAAAATACATTAATGACGATTAGTTGTTTTTAAATTCTTCAAATTGGCGAGGTGATGATAGATTTCATGAAGTCTGTCAATCCACTGATTAAATTCTGATGTCAACAGTGAATCCCGACAGGTTCTGATCGCTGCTGCCTTTCCTCCATCTTCGATTGTATTTTTTTTTCCAAACCAAAATATCAATTTCAATTTTTAATATTTTTTTATGCGTAAGGAAGCAAATGATGAATCTCATGTGACAATGGGTAATTTGCGGCTGAAATATGAATTATTGATGCTAAATCACCTTGGAGAACTGATGCTTACTTACCTTGATAATTTTCATTTAATCCGGTAATCTTTTGACGTCAATTTACCGGAAATATGCAGTTCTGTGTATTCTTGAACTTAAATCTTTTCAATTTTGTGTTTTCATCGCTTAATTAATTTATGGCAACGGACCGATGCTTATCGTCTTTGGGCTGCGTAGGCATGAAAAGTCTTTCCTTTTCACTGTTATGCTGCTCTACGTGATGATGTGATCCCAACAGTAATGAGTTTTTCGTCAAAATTAATTTAATGAATTTTTGGGATTTTGATTTGGCGATGATATATATTTTATTGAAATTATTGTGACTTTTTTTTCCAATATGTTTTTTGGGATTTTTCATTCATGGTCCAATGCCACGTCGCCTATAGCTGAATATTGGCAATGATCGGCGATGCTTTGATTGGGCCGAAATCAATTCACAATTTCGCATGTTGATAGGAATCTGAAGATTGATTATTTTCGGTTCATCTTCGGAGCCGATTTGTGCGATTACATTCACTTGAAATTAGTGTTTTTTTAAGTTAAACAGAGGCCTATGAGGATCATTTGTTGATTTTATCTGGAATTACCGTCTGAACATTTACTTTGATGTAAGATCGACTATCTGAGGCTTCGCTTGGTTTTTGTTTATTTTTAGAAATTCATACATTGTATGGTATCAATGTCCGTGGAATGCAGGGAAAGTGCATTGTGTCTGGCACAGTTTGATTTAATGAGATATGTTTCCTAGTTAATTAATTAATCGGTCGGATGAGCTTGACAGCTTTACTTTTTCTCGTGAGCCGTAGCACTACTCATTGCTGCTGCACCAGGTATAAGAAGACAAGAAATTGTTGAATCAATTATAAAATTGTGACGGAAAGATATAAAACACGGTACTTATCATGCTTCAAAATAAAATAATAAAGTTATAACTTGTTAAACATTTTAGGGTCTTGAAAAGTAAATCTCTGACTTGCACGGAGATTAAAATCACAAAAATGATTTACAGCATCGATCTTTTGCACCACTATCAAGCACCTTGTTAGCTCGAGAGTCGAGACAAGATATTCTAGAATGTTACGTGCGCGCACGATATTTTGGTGTCACGAGTGACTTGAATTTTGAACCGAAGGAATATTACGTATCAATGTCAAAAACTACAGTTCACGTGTTCCAAATTGGAGTGCTAATTCTCTTTTCTTTATCTGACCTCTCCTTCTTTACCTCGTGCAACAGGCTTTATTAAACTATCATAATAATCAACCCTTCACATAAAGAATACATTATGTACCATACCAAATATGATTACTGAAATAAAATTAATAAATAGTTTCATCATGCAAAATCCTTTAATGATCAACATCACGAACTAGGAGGCTCAACTTCTCGCGTCCAGCTTTGCGCATTAGAAGATGAATTCACGTTTTCCTTCAACTTTGATGGACTTCCCCTTCTTTTTCTTGATGCACTTAACGAACCTTCAACTGTGAAGAGAGGTAAAGCCACAGATGTCGGACCAAAGAAATCCATCGGTGCAAAAAGGCAACTTCTCTCGTGAACAAAAATATAATATAATTTGCCAAAAAAATTTATAATATCAGATTATTCAATCTTCATAAAGCTATTGATTCTAATGGTCAAAGTGGGCATATAATGCTATGTTTTGGAGGGCAGAATTTGTGGACCGAAATAACAGGATCTGCACCTTGAACCATGATCAATTCTCAGATTTAACAAGAAAGTATTCGTCAACAGTTTGACAGAAAATAGATATGCATCTGCGGTCCACCAGAAACGATAGAAATGGAGCATTTCTAATCAAGATCTCAATGTTGAAAGATGACCAGGTGATAGCCTTCACTTGGAACAATTAACTGAGTCATAATTTGCCAACCAGGTTACTAATAGATCTAACCAGGGTAAGCATTCACACTAGTTCATGTGAGTGTGACAAGATACTTGAAAAGTGAGGGAACAATTGTTGAGCCATAACAGGGCTAACTGTATCGTACTTGAAAAGAGTTAATGGACTAGAGATTTCTTGTCCACCAATTCTCTAATACAGTCACACACACAAAAAAAAATTCAGTAGGTTGCATATTCACGGCAACAACAATGATTTAGTTCCCCGCTAATAATAAATTATATTCTGCATATGCACAGTCATCAGGAAGTAGTATAGTTTATGTGAACTGCCAGATGCACAGAAGCAAATGAGCAATCACTTCCTTTACTGTGAGCATCAGCTTTGAGTTCATGATTACATTTTTATTTTTTAGGGACTTATCTCCCATGATAATAAAAACTTGGAGATGGTAATATGTCTCATTATGCACAACAAATTATGCTTCCGCTCAGGATAGTTTATGGAATGCTCAAAAACTTTCCCCAATAATGTATAATTGTATATTTTCTTATATAAGATGTTAATTATTACCTTGCCACTCCCATACCACCCTAGATTCACCCTTCACTAACTTTGGGTATTGATCAACACGAGAATCTTCTTGGACCAACTCCTCAACCTACAGAGAGAAAAAAAAAAAAAAACCAGACAAAGAAAGCTCACATAGTGGTTATTACTAAATCAAAGCACCAATTTTTATGTATGACTGGAGAGAACAGAAGCTTGACGGATATGGTGACAACTCAAAGGAGAAAGCAGATTTAACTAAATGTGAATAGAAATGACCAGCTTCCTAAAATTCACTTCCACCTAAACCATAAAAATTGATAATACAACAGATAGCATCAGAATCTATCCAATAAGGAACAAGAAATAAAAGTTAGAAAGTTTTGAGTATGGGAAGAAAATGGTACATGTTTGAGGACAATATCTATCAATGGCTTAATCATTAGGTCACACTCTTCAATTATGTATAGATCCACAATGGTGTACTTTTTAGTAAATTTTATATAAGAATAACACGACAACATAAAATTTGAAAACCAATAGGACCAATAGAAACCCAAAATAGTTTCTATATGAAAACAAAGTACAACATTGAAAGACTAAAGAGAGAGCGACCTAAACAAGCTCCGAAAGTCGTAATGAACGGGTTTGTAAGGTCCTCTAACTCAACTGTAGGTTTTTTCACTCACATTTTTTTTAAAGGACAGAGGTCAAATTATTTACGATTTCAATTCCATGGAACTGGATGTGTATCAACTAATAATACCAGAATTACATCCAAGAAACCTTAACCTCATTGTTGACATTTTTCTTTTCTAAAAGGGTGGCTATTTGATCCGGTATGCATTTTCTCTCTAGAAAATACTTGAGAACCAAGTGACACCATTGAAATTGTTTAAAATACATAAACGGACTTTTGTTCTAAAAGCGGAAAGCTGTGCTAGAAACACAAAAGCATTTATCATTTAAAGGAAGAAATTGACAAATCACATAAAAGATAGGAAGCAACAGTGCTTCAAGTAATTACTGACTGAACTAGCAACTATAAATAGCATATCATATTAACTATAACTTTAAAATCAGTTCCACAAATATGCCTGTAAATTCACAAGAGATTAAGACAATTGATCTTCAATGAACACAAGGTCTGATCGGACACAGGAAACCATTTTTGAAGTTACGAAATAGATTAGAGCAAACCTAAGCTTCAACATAACCTGCTTCAAAGTCATAAAATAAAAATATTTTTTAGTTTAAGTAATTGAATTCGGTCAATTTAGATGTAAAACCCATGAATAGAAGTACTTTTTCCAGCTATACATAAGCGCAAATCAAACCCATAGTTTACCTAAAAGATATTTGTACCTTTTTCCACAGAACCATATCCTTTCTTTCCTTGGGTGAGAGAAGATGATCTCGCAACCACGAGGCAGCCACCCAAGCAGGCTCACCCCCATCATTTTCACTCCTAGACATCAATGGCTTCTCTTCGAGTATATCACAAACCTAAAGTAAGTTACCAGATCATTTAAAATTGTCAATTTGTAAATGCTCCAGGACAGTCTACCATACTAAAAAATGTGAAACATTTTCTCCAACTCATGGACCACTATGGGGACTCCAAACTTATGAAATTGGGGTCCAAGAACCTTGATAATAGAGGTGATATGACTCTACAGAAATAAGTTGGGATCGAGGTGCTCTGCATCTGTCAACTTGGATGAGAGTTTTGTGAAATATGAGTCCAAGAATCTTGATAATTCACGTTATGAAAAATGAATCTACATAAATGAATAAAAAGATAGAGGTGCTCTGCATCTATCAACAAGGATGAAAGTTCAATTTCTAAACAGTAAGAGAATAATGTCTTAATTTGGGTTGGAATGGAGTATACCTCATGGTAAACTTGTTCAGCTCTAGCAGACAAGAGACGCCTTCTGTAGGCCCTGGATGCTATTAATATTCCTCCCATGAACTACAAACCTTGATATAATTAACAAGCTTTATCATGTAGATACTGTAATATATAATTTTAAAGCTGTGTGGTCAAATCGAATACCAATGCACATATTGGCACTAAAAGTAAAGCATGCTTGACCATCCACTTTCGGGCACGACATGACAGTGGTTTGTAATAGTTAACAATCGACTCCGGGCACTTGAACTCTACAATCCTGAGCACAGGATTTTAGATAATCAACAAAAAGTGTGTGTATATATAAAAACACATTTTAAAAAAAGAGTAGCATTTCCTTCAATTAGAAACAGAAGAAATGCTTACCCTTGACTGTTTCTTCTTGTCTCTAATAGTTTACATATGGTCTCATTAGCTCTTTTTCTTGCAGACATGTAAATAGCTTCATCCAGTTTATCCTTGTCCCTTGTTTGGTCTTCATATAACTTATTCCAAAGTTCATCTTGCCCAACCTAAAAGACAATTTAGGATAAAGACAGCTGTATAGCGTTTTACTTGTTAAAGAACAGAGGTATATTTCTTTTTTAGTAGATATAATTCTAAAATAATTTGATGAAGTGACACAAACCCAACAGCCTCCTATTCCACTGCAGAAAAATTGAGTATATGCATCACAAACACGAACTTCTGCCCATTTTGACTGCAATTTAATCAGTTACTAGTGGTGTTAAAAATTACAGGTTAAATTTCACAAAATACTAACGAAAGAGGGTAAGTTTTTAGAACGAAATGAAAGGCAATAACCACTCACAATCTTTTTGGCCGTTTCATTAATATCTCCATCTTCAACACATACCTTCCCATGCTTCCTATAGCCATGGCCACATTCCATCTTGCCATCATAACATAGCCCATTTTCAGGACAGGGATCACAGCGATCTGAGGCAAGCGATGGTTAAAAAATGCTTACATGTCAGCAAAATTGTTCGCCAGCAGAAATGGGAGGAGCATTTTTCCAAACCTTGAGAGTGGATACAATGGAAAGTTGAATAATAGTTCAAATGAAGTAGATAAGTGAGCTTCTTTGTTGCCAAATATAGAAGTCCAGTACCCGTACAACGAGTAATTTATTACAATAAAAGACGAAACCGGTAGCAGAAAAAAATGCATTTTGATCAACCTAAAGAAAAGGGAAATTGAAGAAATGATAAGTGGACCTGACAGAGAATAGTCGTTATTATCGCAGAAGGGTTTTGAGTGCTGATTGATGGAGTTGGCTATGAAATTACAGGCCACCGCCACGGCGGCAGCGATGGAAACGACGGCGATCAACCGGGAGAGGTCGGCCTTTGACGAAGGCATAGACTTTAGCCATGGTTCTGCACGGAATGATTTGGGGGAAGTTGGCGAAGGTTTAGGATTGTGCTTTCTCCTCGAAACATAGTTGGAAGGCATTGGGAATTTGGGGGGAAGAAGTCACATATCGGAACAATGTTGCTTAAAATTAGCATTGTCTGGTTATAAATAAAAAAATTAATAGGAAACAAAATAATATTCTACTTGTTAAACTTTTATTTAATTAAGTATAAAAAATATTATAAATACCAATTTTTAAGTTTTAAGAGAAGAAAAAGAGCAGCATTAAATGTGGCCAGTCTATGATAATGATTTTTTTCGTGTATGTTTTGAAAATACAATTTTTTACTTCCAGCTCTCACATAACATATGATCCTTGTATTAGGAAAAAAAATGTGATGAAATAAGTGATGATATCATAGTATATAACTTGACATTTGTAAAGCATTCGTTGAATATATGTGAGTTGCCGACTACTGCCTAAAACAAAAACAAATATATTTGACGTAAAAATAATGTCTTTTTATGAGTTGAGTAGGATTGTAAATTTGTATCATGAATTTAAGACAATATCACAAAATTTTTTGAGTTTTTGTGAATAATGCTTATGGATAATTTGTTTTAAGAGCGATGGTACCTATGTTTATTTTAGTGGCTTAATAATGAAGAAGCAAATTAGTTATTTTGAATTTAGCCCATGAATTGTGTTACGGTAATTAAATTGAACTATTCCTAGTTATTATTTGTTAAGTGTCTAATAATAATAAATTTTGGCAGGTAATTTCGAATTTATTTGCTAAAGTTAAAAAATGCCCCAAAAGCCATCAAACTCGACAATCGTGTACATAAAATGAAGTTTGCCTTATAAAAAAAATATATATCTGACATCAACATCAACTTCATGGTTTATATTGTTGGTATGAAAATGAATACAAGGAAAACAAACGAATTAAATAAATCAAAATTCAGTAAATAGTAATACATGGTAAGGCTTATCATTCTGTGGGAGAGTAGTCTGAATTTTGACAGAGATATCTGTTCAAATTTAAAAAGTGGAGGGGCCAAATCTATTTTCAGGTTGAAGAATAACGGCCAAAGATATAAATAGCCAAAAAACTAACATGGCTGAACTCATTGAAATATCATATTGAACAATATATTACATCAGGTCACTCACACTATTCACACACGAGATTGTACGTAGTAAACCATTTATCCACCTGCAAATTTATACATGAAGGTTCAGTTTCGACCATAAGAAATCACTAGTCATCTGTTCCACACATTATATACATGAAGGTCAATCGTATCAAACCTACTGTCTCTATTCAAGGTCACTTTTGACTAACAAATTTACTAAACATCAGAAGGCTCATCGTCATACATAGTTGCAACTTCAAGTCAATATCATTCCAGCAATAATGTTAACTCTGCGTTGAAATTTGATCATCTGCTTCAACTCAGATGATTTCATGATGATGTTCTCTTTCAAACAACACCTAGCATTCAACAAAACAACCGAGTTAATGAAAAATATAGAGGTGTTCGTATTTTACATCAGTATGCCGATTACCAGCAGGCTAGGATCGATGATTTGTTATTCCTTCTTTCCAACCTCTTTGGCTAGCCCTCAGCACCCACTTAGCAGTCAACTGTTTCTGTGCTAATAAAGCTGCTTCAGCCTTTTCTCTTGCCTCTTCACATGTTTCCATTCCAGAATTGCACTTGTCTGCTTCTTTCTGGTATTGAGATGTCATTTTCTTAGCCTCGAGTAGTGCCATATCAGCATGCTTATGCTTTTTTAAAGCTTCCGCTTCCCGCAGCTTCAATTCCTCAGACAGTAGCTCCACGAAATTCTTCTGTGTGTCCTCACTTACTTCTGGATCGTGCTTTGCACAATCTGTCAGACTCAAAAGTGAAAAATAAAGTAAGATGTTCAAGTTAAAAATTCAACATAGAAGTTCCAAAATTCAAGAAACTAAAGCAAGCGTTACCATTTTATGGAATAATTAAAACCACCTAATGATAGATGAGGGGTTTGGCAAGACCTCTACCTTCAGACCGTGATACTCCAATTAAGGTGGGGGAGGGAAGCATCTTCGGTGCACATGAGAAAATACTGGTAAACAAGCCAAAACATTGATGCCGATCTATTCAAGACTCTAGATTACTCATTCAAAAAACAACTAGCACATATTAAAATCTAAAGCTTGGCAACCCAAATTATCCACAGGTCCTTCGAAGTATTGTCAACCAAAATCTAACTCAAACACAATGATTATTTAGCAGAATTACTAGCATTTGGTAATGAAGCCACAATAAAAAATTTCTTTTGTCTAAATATGAGAATCTTAATTGCCAAGGACAGTGGAAAGTGGTGAATCCTTCGAAAAGATAAGCCTGAGTTTCTAAAAACAACCTCACTCACTTTCAATAATCAATAATTGATCGCTCTTTGTTGATTGCAATAATTATCTCTACTGGTAGAGCAATCGGAACGTGGCTTTTGTGCTGCTGTACAGTTTAAAAGATTTGAGTTGCACCATTACCACCGGCTATAGTTTTTGGTAAATCGGTAAGTGTTCGGTCCTACAATTGGTATCAGAGCCAAGGTCACGAGTTTGATTCTCATTTATTGCAATGACCGCAATTATTGACAGGAAGATTGTTGGGTGCAATAATTGTCTTTGCTAGTAGAGCAATCGAAACGTGATGCTTGTGCTTCTCTACAGTTTAAAAAATTCGAGTTGCATCATTACCAATAGCTATAACTTTTGGTAAAGTGACAAGCGTTAGATCGTACACTCTCGCTCAACAATTGTTCATTATTTAGTAAACTTAGGCTCGACTATGGTACAGTCTATTCTAGCTTACAATATCCTTATAACTTATGGGTGATATCTTCTTTTGCTATTATATGTAGATGATATGACCATCACGAGAGAGAATTTGGATGAAAGATCTAGGTCATTAGAGTTCTTTCATCAGATTGGAAGTCTCCTTCGACAAATCAGGCTATTATTAGTTTTAAGCCAAGTATGACAAGGATCTTTCGCCTCACGTTGGCTTGACAGATATAAACAATCAACAACTCCATTTTTCGCTAATGTCAAACTTTTACCTTTGGAGGGGACTATTTCGGATGAGTCTACTTTGTATAGGCCATCAGTTGGAAGTTTCACCTTTCTAATCTTGACTTGACGAGATATAGCATGTCATTCATATTGCTACTCAATTCATGGCTACTGCTTGCAGTTCGTATTACTACATTGCAACTTGCTACATACCTTGTTCCATGGTCTTCTTTTCTCTACTCATTTTTACTCATATCACATGCTTATTTTGATGCTGACTTAGTAGGTGATCTGATTCACATTGCTCTCTACCTCATAGTTTATCTAATCATAATGCAATTCAAATTGCGCATTGAGACGATTTTCGTTAATGCATAACATACATTGAAATTGATTGTCGCTTTTGTTTGCTATCATCTTGGCAGTGAAACTCTTCATCTCATTTTAGTGATTTCTATTGATCAGCCAGTTGCCATCCTTATCAAAGCCCATTCTCCAGGCAAGGGCAGTCTCGTGACTCTATTTACAAACTCAAGCTAGCAAACTCCTTGGTTACTTAAGTTTGAAGGGCAATATTAGAATTTAGATTATACTATATTAGATAATGAATATTAGAGTATAATAAAAAAATACCATACAAAATTGTCTGATTAACGTATTTTGGCCCGTGTTAGTTTGACATTGATTGACCTAAAAATCTTGATATTCAATGTCTACATTCCCTTTTACTTTCTTTCATTCGAAAACCATTTCAAATCGAGAAACTCTTTCTCAATCTATCCCCTTTGTTGCCTAAAAATGGAGGAATATTTCCATGATTGAGGTGGTCCCAAAGATCTAATAACTCTCAGAATCATAAACAAAAAGGGAAAATGTAAACTTTCTTTCTTGGGAAGGACGGTTTTGGATAGTTCACCAATAGCCATCCATTATAAGACTTGAAGTTCAAGAACTCAAATTCATCACTAGAACTCATATCCAGCGCCAGAGCCTCAAGATGTTTTATGCCTGATTTATTTCCGGGAAGGGAGATTTCGTCCGTCACTTTATCTTGAGGTTTATTGATCTCTCTTTCCCCACCAGCCGTTCAGTGGATTCGAATTCTATTCAAAATGAGCTCAAGTTTGAGAGACTCGGATCAAGCTCCAACACTGAATTAGGCTCATAAATCTCTCTGCTTCCTTTTTTCTCTCCAGTTTCGGCATTATTTAGTCCAAACAACAAGTCTTTTGTTCAAACGTATACAATTAAACCACCACAGAAAAAATCTATTCTTCCCATTAATTTCTGGAATAAAACATAACAAAAAAATGCATCTATCCCAAAAAATCAGTTGAAACTGAGAAAGAAAGTCATATGCTGTGCAATAAATCAAAATGAAAGCAACTACCTTCGGGAACGGAGAGGAGCGGCAGAGAATCAACACAGTCACAGTTACAGGAAGAACAGGAGGAGGAAGACGATCGGCTGAATGCGGCAAGGCCTTCCACTAAATGCCAGTACAGAGGTGGGCCAACAATGTACGCTGCTAAACACAATGCCATGATTCCGACAACTGCCTTCAAAACGCCACTTCTCACCACCATTTCAGCGATAACAAGAAACGCTTTCTCCCTCTCTCGATCAATCAGTATCGGTGAGTATAGTGAAGTTACTGAAACTTCATCCTTTTCGGCTCTTTAATTTCTTCTTAGAAAATGATTATTATATATTATGTCAATAAATAATTTAAAATTACTTTAAAATATTATATTTCAAATTATGATATGGGAGTGTGGAATGTATACATAGTAATTGGGTTCTTGTCGAGTTTTCAATATCCTAATAACGCGATCGGTACATTTAAGCTAAAAATAGTAATATTGCACACCAATTATAATTTATCGTTGATCATCATCTTATACATATGGGTTAGTTATGTAATTGGACTAAACTGAAATTGATTTTGCCAATCGAATTTATTTTATTATGACAAAACCCCCCGAACGAGTTGCAATACATAGATAGTGCAAGAGAGTTTTGAATGTTACGTGCATTTAAATCTAAAAAACCAAGTCACATTGCAGCAACAATCTTCATTCAAGATTCACAATGCCCTGGGAAATTGCAAATAAAGAAATCTTGGCCCTTCGCTAGCTTGATCTGATCTGGATACATTTTGGCTCCGCGAGGGGTGGTGCATCCGCCCCTATTGACTGACACTCACCACATTCTGAAGTCCAGAGTTTTACTTGAACACCATAAATTAACAACAAAAACATTCATTTTGAGTCCATTTCTCAATAATCTTTCTGACAGCCCCGTATATATCACATGTATATACAAGGGCAAGGGCAAGGGGCACAATTATAATATACCCTACAATATTTTTTTATGCATATCTAAGCTTTCATAAATATGAAATATTGTATTTACAACTCCATCAAAATGCTGCATTAACGGCTTCTGAAACACCATCCAGGGAAATAATCAGTTCCTCCTGGTTCTTGTTTTGGTTCTTACAGAGATGGTAGCAACTAGATATCGCTATTTCTCTGTTTACACAGAAATCATCCCGTATAGAAAATGATAAAGAGAATCGCAGATCATCCAGCCAATATCAAGTTTCAACATTGATATGGTCAACAAGTTCCGCCGACCGCCATCAATCCAATGGGAGAAAACTAATCACTGAATTTATTCCAATTCAGTTAACCTGATTAAATTTACGAGCGGAAATACACAATTGCTTTTTAATTAAAATGCAAGATGAAACAACCTTTTTGCTTGGCATAACCACCAGTTCTAATATGAAATGCAAATTGAATTCAAGAAATATCACAATTATATTATCAAATTTGAAATTACAAGTGGGCGAATAAAGCCTGATACATCAGCATTAAACGTGTGCTTCAAACTTCCAGTTACATGTGTTCCCATGCGGAAAAGGATGAACTTTTGCACGCATACGCAAACAACAAAAAACAAACAGAATAAGCGAACCAGATAAATATCTAAACAACAATGTTTTGTCACTTCGTGCATCTAAATTAAGAGATGTTATCAAACAAATACACCAATCAAAAAAAGTAACCAAATAAATACGCCATCATTTTACTAATAGACGTTACCTCAGCAAATATTCCAGCATATTTGTGGCTTCCATTTGTAACAGTCGTCATCTATATCTGGAAGCAAGCACGTGTTCTTTAGTGGCACTGGAGCAACAAAAAGCCAAAATATCCTCTCCACTGACAAAATTGATCCACAACAAAGGGAATGTTATCCTGTCATCGCAGAACAATTAGCCGTGGGTTCTTGTTTGTTTCTAGAAAATTGCAAAACGTAGAAGCTGTTGGTGCGGATTGCAAAACTGAACTGATATTTTGAAGTTCGGGTATGCATGTAAATTATCAGAACACTTTCAGAAAAGAAAAAACATCTGGGAAGAGAGTTTCCTAAAAGGATCAATTGCACGTAAATGCAATACAAGTAGCGAAGCTTCGAATGTTAATTAAATTCCATTCGTTGAATATTTACTCAGAAACACCACATGTAACACCGTTACTAGGAAAGAACTAATCAGGCATCCGCAAAGAGAACAGTTTCTAAAGGCTCGGAATAAAAAACTGTCCAACCATGGGAATTTGAGCAAATATTAACAAAGATCTTGAGCAATGCTATCTATCTAGTAATTCCTTGAATTAAAATAGAGTTCAGCAACCGAATGAGAAATCATCAAAAAGAAGTTAAAACACCAAACTCAATTCAAACAACCTGATGGATTCCTGCATGAAGCGCAGCAGCAGTGGGTCCACCGACAAAGCAAGGACACCGTGACTGAAAACGCATAAATAAGGACTTTTTAGAACAGAAACATAAATCGTGAAGTAAATATAGGCGAAACAAGAAGCTCAGCTTCCCCATGATGGATAGCAGCAGCAAAGCTCTAAAATAGCCAATAGTATAGTACAACCCTATATATACTATTTATACTATGATTCGATGCGACACTCTTAAAATAACTCAAATATAACATTTGATGATGAAAAATTATTCCAATATATTTATACATTGTACAAAAATTTATTGTAACCATCGCAAGAAGTTTACCGTAATCTCATGACATCCAATTGCTTGCGTAATTTTTAGCAATGACGGAGACATACACGAAAATGCAACTTGAAATAAATAAACCCCATAATAAATTACTAGTTAAACTAAATATCGTTAAAATCCATAATGACACATGAATACAAACTTTAATTTCTATATGGATAATCATTCTGAAAGCAACAAGTTGCAACCATAGCACATCATCATTTTTCACATCATAAGAAAATTTATACAACACTCGACAAGTGGACAAATGTGGCCGTATAAATGGCGCTGTTCCATTCTTGAAAGAAAATTCCAGATAGTTCACTAGTGCGAGTGGTATGCAAACATAGGCTTCTATCACATACAAAAAGAATATATCAAGATAATGACAGCAATCATATTCATTCCACGCATAATAAATGTTATTCCAACCTTAGAGGTTATGAATCTCATATTATTGAGCACCTTAACTGCATTTCATTGATAAGATTACGGTGAGAAACTCAGAAACTCAACGTCGCTTCAAAGTAGAACGATTGTGCAACTCCAACAGCTGTTCAAGGGATACCAAAGACCACATATCCTCGTTTTGCGCAAATACTTTTTGGTTAAGGGAGTCTACTATTATGCTTATGTTACCAAAGCCATATATCTGGTGTCCATCCTGGGTTCTTCCAGGTTTAGGTTTAAACAAGAGACCATTCTGCTGAGCATGAATTTCAATAACTTCCCTCAAATTCATCTCAACCCCACCACCCATACCATCTGCTTGAATACCATTGCCCATGCCAGTAGAGGTCTGCTGTTGAGCTTGTACCGATGCTTTTTTCTGCGTCTCGAATTGTCTTTGTTCAAGCACCCTGAGATAACTCAAGTTCTCTTTAAGGCCTGGCTGCACCACCTCCATGCCTTCAACAGCCTGGTTCATCATGTCCAGACCAATATTAAGCCTAAATCGAACATGCTCATTTGCTTGGAGTTCGGGTGGAAGAAGTTCTTTCCAGCCAAGATACCATTTGGTTACTTCCTCAAAGTTTGGACTTGAGCGTAACCAATGATACAAAACTTCTTGCCATTTATTGAAGAAGATATCCATCAGTTGTAGCATGTGATGGATAGGAATAGCAGCAGTCCATGTTCGTACCCAATAGAATTCATCGAGTTTCTGATTGGCAGGATTTACTTGCAACTCATGCATGATTACCAATAATTTTGGAATGATGTAACGAACCATCAGTTGCTCCCAACTAGCAGGATCAAACACAGTTTGCCAAGGAGACAATATGTAATAAGCAGACATATCACTAGGGTGCCAAGCATGAAGGACACTCGCCAACCTATTACGTATTGTATGATAACAATTTTCCAACTTCTGTCCCAATAAAGGCAGCCATGGATGTATCCAAGAATGAATTGGGATGGTTTCTCTGCGTGGATCCCATGAGTCTACTGCAGCGAATAATTTCGGTATGACTATGCTATCAAGTATGATGCCTAGAATATGAGGAGGTAAAAGCTCTTCCCAAGACTCCAAAAACCTAAGCATGGGTTCCGGATCTCGTGCCTGCCAAGTATTCGTCCCAGATATTCGCACAGCAGGAAACACAACTTCCATCAGCAATTGATTATACGGAGATGTGGCATCAGAGATACTCAATGAATCTTTCCCTTGAAGCAATTTCTTCCACGTGGCTACCACCTCCACTTCATGTTTTGGATTTTGAAGTGGATCCCATCCCTGAAATATTCTAATAAACAAAGGAAGGGCGTATGAGCATGCAATGCATGATAAATTGCACAATGTGTAATCATCAGAAAACCTAGTCTGCAAGTCCATAAATGATGTAGCAAGTGATTGTAGCGTCAGCAATCCATTTGAGCTCTGGTCACTTATTCGGTCCAGTACACCAACTATCTCTTCCATGTTATCGAGTTGCTTTCTTTGGCGATATGCCTCTTCCTGAAGTTTCTCCTTTTCTTTCTGCAAAGCAACCACAGTCTCCCTCTCATTCCGCAGATCCCTATCCAACTTTTGTACATCTAGCTCGGCCAAATCAACTATCAATCTGATATTGTGCTGGAGTTCAGGCATTGGAACATCGTTCTCCCTGGCTCTTTCTTCCTCATTTATGTTCTCCAAGTTGGTCAAAACTCGAACCTGTGGTCCTCTCATGTCAAAAACCTTCTGAAAAACTTCAAGACCCTGCTCTTGCTTCTTGGCCAGCAATTCTTCGGCAGTTATATAAACTTTCTTTTTCTGTGGAGCTCTCTTCGACCAAAGCTTCTCTTTCGGGCGACCCTCTGAAGCTTGACTTAATTGAGCCAGTGGTTTTTCATCCAATTGTGGTAAAACTGAACGACTAGCTTCATTATAGTCATTAAAACCCATCCCCATATTCTTAGGCCGCAGCTTGGCCTCAATGGGAGATAAAATTCCCTGCTCGTTTTTACCAAGACCGCCTCCTTTGTAACCCATCTTCTCCAGCAACTTCATCCCAATGCCCTTGGTATGCTTTTCAAAGGAACCAACATCAGATGGCTCCAATTCTCTTCTCGTGGCCTGAGAAGATTTTTTAGCCAGCACGGCCTTTTCCTTTTCCCTTTCTTGTCGCAGCTTCGCACCTTCCTTTATCCTCTTTCCAAATCCAGCAGGCAAAAAATCATCGTCTTCGTCCTTGTCAGCTTCAACATGTCCAGCAACATTGTTGGCATTTTTGGAAGAGGATGAACCAAATCCAAGACCCAAACCCAGAGGCCGGGTATTATCTTCCTCAGCTAATTGCTTATCTTCCTTGGAATTGCTATCAATCTCCTGATTAGGCAAAACAGAGCCAGTCGAGACAAAATTGACAGGCCTCATATAATCAGTCGTCTTGGATTTCCTATGTTTCTTTGAACCAGACACCTCATAATCAGAATCACTATCACCAGAAGCAAATACACCATAAAGGATATCATCTTTTGTCTGAGCTCGTTTTTGTTTGCGCTTTCCAATAAATTCGCCACCAATCCACTGACCATCGTCGTAGTCATTATCCATACTAAACCGTTCCATTTCCTGATACTCATCCATCTTAAAACTGGTCAGAACAGTGCCCTGTAAAAAGCGGACCAAACAAGTGGATGGATGAATAATCATTCCAATCAATTACCTTGGGTGAATTAATGTCAGATAATAGAAAGTAGAAGTAGAGGGAAAAACATTTGAGAATGCAAGTAAGTATCAATATAAGATGTCAATGATAGAGACTTCTGAATTATTAAGTATCAAGCAATTAGATTAAATTATAACATCTAAATCAGAGGTCCAGCTTAGATGTACAGATATACATGCGTAAACCAAATATACTGGAGGACCACGGCACCCGCGTTGCATGAATATACCATAATCTTGCTTGAACACTTTCGTAAAAAGTTATATAATGACCAAAACCCCAACTCAATGGGTTTTATACTATTGTTTCATTAACTAAGCTTGATTTCACCTTAGCCTACACACACACACACTAGCCAGGGCGAACTCGGAACGCACAAACAAAACAAGTAAGAATAAACAAGAATTGAAAGACAGAATCCCGCAGAAATCCTAGAAAACAATTCAAAACCCAAACCCCAACACCAACAAATCCACAAACTGAACTGTGAAATAGAGAGATACACAATGAGATTCTTGAAGTCGAGTAAAAACAGAATTAACCAAATTTTGTTCGGCTAAACCGAACTGCCAGAACTTTTCATAAAAACCGAACAAACGGAACAGAATAAAAATTCGGTTATATCTGTCTGTAACGAAATTAACCAAATTTTTAAGGGAAGAAAAAGAAAGATTAAAGAATCAGACGTAAAAATTCATACACAATGTCTACATAATATTAAGCGAGGGATAAAGAATCGAGAATTTCCACATATCTTCACTAAATGCACCTAATTCGTTCCCGTAAAACATAGAATGTGCAAAAGTGGGATGAAGAAACAAAGGAATGAACAATTTTCATTATTTTCAAACGGAATAATTCAAGATATGCTAAAAAAAACAGATTGGGTTTTCAAGTTGGTGATAAAAACAAAAAACAAAAACAAAGCTAATCCATTACATGAAGCGTCGGATCTCCTTATATGGGAAATTAACTATAAATACAAGTAAAACTCACCTGAAGGACGAGATTCAAAGCTGCAAGAACAAGTGCAACCGGAGAAAAAAATCGGCAATCAAACAAACGTCGATTTCTCTGAGCTGTTGATGTGGGATGTCGTTCGATTCTCGTGAGAACTGAAATTGAATTTAGAATCTAGCTAGGGCAATTAGAGATAAAACTATTTATTTTTCCTATGGGCTTGGTAGGGTAAAAGTTTTTTGGGCGGACTCTCGATAGCCCAAACATTATACCATTTTACAATTGGCCCTATAAATAAATTGAATTTTATTTTAAAAATAAATCAGTTAATTCAGTTTAACCGATATTTAACTGAATTTTTACAAAATTTAAAAAATCGAATTTCCAATTTTATTCGATTCGCTCAATTTAATCAAAATTTTGTTCAAAACTGAACTCTTAATTTGATAAATATTATATTATTTCAGAATTGTAATTATTAATTAAAAAAATTCAGTATTATACGAATTGTTTTTTAAATAGACGACGTCCAATTAACGTGTGATTGAATTTTCAACGTAAATTAATGAATTGATTTTGGAGAAAAAGTTTGAGGTACTTCCAAAATAATAACTTGGAAGGTAAGTCTAAATGTGAACTTAAAAGTTAAACTCAAGACGTATTACGACTCAATTTTGTAATACAAATATCTTATTCGTTAAGACTCATGAAAAATATTGTTTTTTATATTAAAATTATTAATTTTCACTCTAGTTATGACTCGGTTCGACTCATCTCACATCTACGAAACCATGAAACTGTCTCACTTCACTCATTCTTAGAGACAAATACAATATAATGATGACCTGATCAAATACATTATAATGATGATTTGGTCTCGTACATTTATTTATGTGAAACTGGTGGACATGATTCATACTTAAAATGAAAAATAATATTTTTAGTATAAAAATTAATATATTTTTCATGAATTAGATCAAGATGGATATTCGTTTAACAAAATTAATCAGTAGAACAATCTCACTTGAGTTTTTGTGTACAGTGATTATATATTTTAATTTAGAGTAGGTCTCATATGAGCGATCTCAAATGCATAAATTCGTGAGATTGATCGATCCGATGTATATTCATAGTGAAACATAATATTTTTTTTATAAAAATAATTTTTTTCATAGATCTATTTCACAAAATTTAGCCATGAGATAGTGTAGATGAATTTTTGTGTTGAATTTATTAACAATAAATATATTTCATGATAGGAAATTTATATTACAATCAAATTGTTTTGGTTCTAGGAAATGACAAAATAGCCTATATAAGTTGGCGTGGTCTTTCTGAAGCATTCATATCGCTATTACTTGAGAAAGAAAAGACATTTGAAAGTCGTTTGCTTTGCTAGAGAGACTAATGGATTCGTTCGCATCCTTCTTCGATTCCCAATCTTCGTCGCGGAATCGGTGGAGTTACGATTCTCTTAAGAATTTCCGCCAGATTTCTCCCGTCGTCCAAAATCATCTCAAACAGGTTCTTTTTTTTCCCTGCGAATTTGTCGATGGTTTCTTGGAGAATGAATAAGTTTTTTTTGTCTTTATCTGAGTGACGATTGGAATCGAGGTCATACGTTGAGAATCGAAGATTATCCATTTAACTAGGGTTACGTCGTCAGTTTTTTTTCTGTTGTGGTATTGAATTACTCTGATGCTAAAGATTTTATTTTGATTTTCCTCCGTTGATTTGATTTTCGGGATGATAATATTTCTGACTTATTCTAACAATAAGGTTTCTTGTATATTTATGCGTTGAAAAATATAATTTAGAATTCTTCCGAATCCTTTAATCATTCCTTCCGTTTGTTGGCCTTTTATTCACAAATATTTGAAGAGAAAATGCTGTCTGATCTTAGGTGTACCTCTCACTATGCTGCTCCCTGGTAGCGTCTGCGGTTGGAGCTTATCTTCACATTCTTTTTAACCTTGGTGGGTTTCTTACAACTCTTGGATGCATGGGTAGCATAATTTGGCTACTCTCTGTGCCTCAGTATGAAGAGGTATTTATCTTTTTCGTCAGTTGTTTCCTTCTATAAAAGTTAATGGATGGGTATTTTCTATTTTTGGTTGACTTTACGCCGAAAGCAGTTTTATGTTTTACTTATGAAAATTTCTGAAAGTATACGAAGCAGATGAATCAAAACTTTTAATTTTGGGGTTTATTTGGAATCTTTGGTATATGCTTTCGTATCAGAAGTGTTTCAAAATCTTGGCATTAAATTTATTAAATTGTTGGAAAATTTAAATTTAGTTTTTACTAAAACTGATATCCATGCACATTCTCAAATTTTTATCATCTTTCATTATAATAAACAGAAAAAGCGGATGTCTCTTCTAATGGCCGCAGCGCTCTTTGAAGGGGCCTCGGTTGGTCCGTTGATCGAATTGGCAATTGACTTTGACCCAAGGTATATGTTATATTCCGGGTCCATATGGTTTTGACTTTATTTGGTGCCTTTTTTATTTGGACGCACATGAGATCTTACTTTTTTCCTGATAATAGCTGATAATAGACATCTGGTTTTCTTATTCGGCTATGTCCACCCTCCTATGTTAAATTATGAATCTCATATCACAAGTTTTTTTGTGCTCCAGCATTATTGTTAGTGCTTTCGTTGGTTGTGCTGTGGCCTTCGGTTGTTTCTCAGCAGCTGCCATGGTAGCCAGGCGCAGGGAATACTTGTACCTTGGTGGCCTTCTTTCCTCTGGTCTTTCCATCCTATTCTGGTTGCACTTTGCATCGTCAATATTTGGTGGTTCTATGGCCCTTTTCAAATTTGAGGTATATGATTTTTTTTCACTTCTCTTAATTTTACCTATGGCCATCTGGAATGTTTCAAACTTTAAACTTAAGTTTGAAAATTTTATTGACCTGAGGCTTCCTGTCTTCTCCATTCATGACTGGTGATAGTATATAACTTATACTACTTCGTTTTCCTCTTGCAGTTGTATTTCGGGCTCTTGGTGTTCGTAGGTTACATAGTCGTTGACACTCAGGACATTATCGAGAAGGCGCACTTTGGGGATCTCGATTACGTGAAACACACTCTGACCCTTTTCACTGATTTTGTTGCTGTCTTTGTGCGTATTCTTATAATCATGGTAAGGACTTTTTCATTGAAGCACATTCGACTTGCGAGGTTGAATTTTACTTGGCTTTAGCTTACAATTTATATTTTATAATAGTACGAAATAAAAACCGATGATTATTTATTTTCATCGTATATTAATAAATTTATGCAGTTTTTCTTTAATGCTACAATCAGCAGTAATATTAACCGAACTAAAATTTGAAAAATTTCAACAATAATTATCAAGTTAACATCATTCAAACGAAGCTCAAAAGTTTCAGATGAACTTAAGGTTGAGCTCGAGCTGTTTTTGAAGCTTGATTCGAGTTTTGCTAATTTATATCCGTAATTGATCACATTGCAGTTGAAGAATGCATCCGAGAAGGAAGAGAAGAAGAAGAAGAGGAGAAACTGATATTGTCAGGAGAAACCGACTGTGAGGACGCCAGTAGTTTCGATGTGTGTTTCCTATACTATAAATAAGCTCTCTAAAATGCGACTTAACTGATTCGGAAACTTGCATTCGTTTCTGTACCTTTTTTTAATGTTACATATACGAAGTTTTTCAAGTAGCACAAACATAAATGTGTGTGCAATTTGTTTCACACCTTCTGCCTATGGCTGTTTTGTGCCGTCTACTTCTCAATGTTTCTGGTTGTGATTAACCAGTCTTTTGAAATGTAATTATAATTATGATTTATAAATTAATTTCGCAAAAGTTGGTAAACCCGGTTAGGGCAGCTCTTCTGCCCTGCCCCCAGCCGTTGATCTGCCAAAATTATGTTAGATCCTATGATATTTTTTTTATTGTTACTTGGTGTCCTTAAAAAAATTCGTGTGTAAAAACTTCAAAAAGTAATATTAATAATTTTCATGATATCAACGCACGGCCTCAGCTATCAGATATTGGAGGGGGAGTTAGTATATTGCATGAAGTGTATGCCATTTCAAATGCATTTGTCGTGTATTGAAACACCTTGTCAAATACATTTCGACTAGTACAATGAATCATGTCTTGTTTTACCTGAAAATTTAAGGGCCTGCACAACATGACAGAACTCATAAACTAAATTGCTCCTCTTGTCCATACCATCCCAAATCTCCACTGCCAAATGGTGAGTTTAAGAGTTTTCATATTGTTGTTTGATCGATTCATGCTCGTTTATGAAGCTTAGAAGTCACAATCAATCAAGCAATCTTAAAAATTGTAAACTTTCATTTCATCCAAACTAAACCTTGTGTGAATTTGCTCATGGGATCGATTTTCTAGAGTATCGTCTGCTGTCGGGAGAAAGCTCTCTTAGTCACAGTATACGAAGAGAAGCCGAGGACAAGGTCACCATCATCGGAAAATGGGCTATTATTATCGTATATATGATAATGTCTCAAAACATGATAAAAGAGACAGAGGGTATAATCGGAGCTTCTCGAAAATTCCAGATAATTACGAGCAACTCCAGTAACTTCCAATTCAAAAGCACCTCTTACAAATCAGGTGTTGTCATTTATAACACATGATTATATTTTTTGCTCGGAGTTCGTTGTCTCATACCAATTCAGTTAAATGAAAATCCATTGGATGTTCTCTCGGAGTTCCATATATCATTCCGACGTCGATCTCATCCGATAGTATATAGCGTAACTTGTCTCTAAACGTAAGCAATGCATGCATTGACAGATTCTCCCACCCGAAATAAAGCCAAAACGCGCAACTACTCCCAGTTACCTCTGGGAAAATGGGATTTTATAATATTCTAAAATTTTTTCTTTATTTATCTCCGAATATCAATTACATCAAAATAATTATATTTGTCAAGCGAAGCACAAAAATTCTATCTACACTACTAAAAAAACACCTAAAAAAAATAATTCCAAATATTCAATGCATTAGACGAAATCATTTTTCAAAATCAAAACCGGATATTATAAAATGTTAACACTGATTACCGATATCATACCATATAATATAGTTATAATATAGTAAATTTAGATTAAAATGAAAATAATAATCCCATACTGAGATTTTTATGATAAAGATACGAAACCAATCAATGATAAGGTCATATAAAATAAATTTATTTTTTTTATATTACATTTATAAAATGTAATTTCAAAATATTATAATTTTTTTGAAGTGGTCGTCTCATGAAAATACATTCTAAAAGCTACACTTTTTTTTATTATATTTTATTTCATGAAAATATTATAAATTTCCATTATAAATTTCCTTCAAAATATAAGATAATACCACTCATGCAATATCCACAAGCTCCAAACGATCATCAAAACAAGCAAAGCAAAGTTATCCATGGCGAGTGTTGTATTAATGCCTCCGAGATGGCCGTCTAGCTTGCCTTCATCGCGGCCAGAGGCAATCCACCTCACCAAAATAAGGAGAAGAATAAGGTACATGGAGGATGCTGAAGCTGGTGTTGTAAGTAGAAAGGAAGACATAGTCATCGTGGGGGCTGGAATTGCTGGGCTTGCTACTGCTGTTTCGCTACAAAAGTTAAAAGTTCTTCTAATTATCGCTGATTCTACTTGATTTTGGACTTTTTTTTTAAAAGAAGTTTTAAATTCAATTTTTTTGTTTGTTTGTTGTTGTCGGTTGAATGGACGATAGGGTGGGGATTGCGTCAGTGGTGCTGGAGCAGGCTGAGTCTCTGAGGACTGGAGGAACATCGATTACGCTTTTCAAAAATGGATGGAAAGTGTTGGATGCTATAGGGGTGGGAAGCCAGCTGCGAAGCCAATATCTTGACGTTCAAGGGTATGCAGTATGTTCATGGTTTCGGCCAATGGATTGCAAACTTTGCCTTACATAAATATTATCAATAAAGGGTGTGATACATTTTGAAAACACTCTAGCTTTAGGACACTATGTAAGCGACTGAATTTCTTGTTTTGACCTGGATATATATTTGAAACACTGGTTATGCCTCTCAATATCCAGCCTTTGGCCCTTCATCCTGTAATCAAGGGGTTGCCCAAACCCAAAATCTACAAAGTTCGATAAACGATCATGTCTTTGAAAAATTGCATTTGGCTTTCTTTATTCCATTCGGTCAGGTTCAATGTAAGGATTTTTACTACATTTGATTGTTCAGGTATAATTGACATGGTTAAAAACTGGTCAAAATGTGCCATGGGTCATAAAGTTCCTTGTTTCGGTCCCTGTAGCCGTGGTGTGATAATAAGTCACACTATGAAATTCAAGAGACCTGTGTGTTCATTTCAACTTCATGTTTATTCTATGCAATTTTTAGCATTGATAAATTGCATCATATTGATTCATTTCTGTCATGAAAAATTTATATAAGAATTTTATTGAGAAATTGTTATTAGAGGAGTTGTTATCGATCTTCTATTGAGGACCAGAGACAGAATTCTGAACTAGTGTAAATTGTCAATCCTGAACTATTTCATGTTGCCAGCTGTACAGGATGGTGGTGAAATCAGAAGATGGAAGGGAATTGCGATCCTTCATATTCAAAGATGAGGATGAAAGGTGACTCTTTTCGATGTCCTTTTCGGTTGTTTGATGCTCAAAAGTTACGTATGTGACATTTGACTGTTTCATGGAAACAGTCAAGAAGTTCGAGCTGTAGAACGACGAATGCTGTTGGAGACTCTTGCTAGCCAGCTGCCACCAAATACTATTTCATTCTCCTCTAAGATTAAAAATATTGAAAGAAGTGAAAAGGATGAGATCGTGCTGAAACTCGAGGATGATTCTCAGATATCTGCTGAGGTAGGTTGACTGACAAACTTCGTTCTTGATGTGTTTAGACTTGCCATGGGATAAAGATTTATGCTTAATACTGATTTTGGTCCTAAGAATAACATTGACTAGTGGATTATATAGTAAGTGCTGCTATCACTGACCATTGATCGTTGTAGCTTGTTGTAGATTGTTATTGCGTGTGATGGAACACGATCTCCAGTGGCTAAGTGGATGGGTTTTCCAGAGCCCAGTTATGTTGGACATTGTGCTATTCGTGGCATTGGAATTTACCCTGATGGCCAACCGATGGAGTCAAAAGTAAGTTATGTTTATGGCAGAGGCGTGCGTGCTGGCTATTTGCCTATCTCTTCCACCAAAGTGTATTGGTTTGTCTGCTTTAACAGTCCTTCACCAGGTACGCTTATAATGGAGCTAGTTTCTAATTAAATTACAAGAAAAATTATCATATCTGCAAGTGACTAGTCTCTACCAATAGCCATACTCTGTTCATTTTTGCACCAATCAATTTACCGAAGAGGACAAGTTACATGTATTTCCGTTGCTTCTAGTTCAAGTTGTTCATAGACCATTCAATCTGGACTTGAAATGTGCACCTCACATATGCATTAGTCAGTTCAAGCCACGTGGTCCATGGATTATTTTATCCCATCATTTACCATGCTTATTACTGCTTTGTTTTGGGTTTTTTAGTTAAATTTTCCCTCCACACCCTTGAAGAAGAAATAGCTTCTCATGACAGTTTCTTCGTTGGCGAGTTTTGTTTCACACATTTATTTTTTTCCCCGGACTCCTCCATCATATATTCATAACCACGTGGAAAACTACGTAATTTGTTTGTCAATAACTATCAAATCCTTCATCTTTTCATTCCGACTTATTCTTGGTTTTAGTTGTTGCACCAGCCAAATCAATTCAAAAGAATGTAGTCTTTGAATTGAGAACGGTAAACTTTGTATTTTAAAGATGTAATTTTCCGAACCACATACATGATAAGTTGGAGAGTTCAATTCAACATTATTTGGGTGAGTTTAGTCGTTCAAACAACATTTCTTATCTGCATAAGCAGTACGCACTAAAGATTGAACTCATGCCTCGTTTTCCTGCTACCATACACTATACAGTCCCAAATATCAAGATTGAAGTTGTGCTTCCTTTTCTTGCTACGATACACTACACAGTCCCATGCTTAATTTTTTTATAAATGCCTAATGACAGGTCCAAAGATAACCGATCCCTCCATTTTGAGGCAGAAAACTAACAAATTAGTCCAAAACTGGTCCTCAGATCTTTTGGACATCATAAAATCTACTCCAGATGATATGTTCATACGAACCCCTCTGGTAGATCGTTGGTTGTGGCCTGGAATCAGCCCTCCAGCTTCAGTAGGAAATGTTGTTCTTGTTGGCGATGCATGGCATCCAATGACACCGAATCTTGGGCAAGGTGGCTGTTGTGCATTAGAAGATAGCGTGGTACTCGCCAAGAAACTTGCACAGGCCTTAAAGTCTAGGACCATTTCTGTAGAAGAAGCATTTAGGTCTTATGGAAGTGAAAGATGGCCACGAATCTTTCCATTAACCATCCGTGCAAATCTCGTGGGTGCTCTATTGCAGCTGGATAACCCGTTTGTGTGTTCTCTTCGAAACAATTTTATTCTACCTAAGCTAGTTCGGCTTGGACCAATGCTAGAACATACGAATTTTGAATTTGAGCCTCTATAATGAACATATTGATCAAGTTTTGTTGCTCGAATTAAATGCTGATTTTTACTATCAACAGAATGTATGCATCAAAATAAATATATTGTTTACCCATTAAAAAATCCAGCGTTCAATGAGAATTTGAGTGAGTTGAACTACGATGCAAGAATTATCCGCTTTAGTGAATCTAACTCGATATATGCCTATTTTGTGTCTCAGTAAGCATGTCTCCCAAAACAATCCTATAGATTTTATTGTTATTTCTTAAAATTGCTAGAATTCAATACCCATAAAACTTACTTTTACATGATTAATATTTTGTTTTATACCAACGTAATAAAAAAAATTGAAATAAATATTCACGATGAGCGGAGATGGAGCTTGCATTCAAATACCCGTATATTATCATTATATACTGTGTCATGAAATAGGCTACCATATACTTTTGATATATTTTAGGCTCAAAAAATCAGAATAACTACTCTGTTCACATAATAAAAATCAAAATATATTATTAATCAATTGCATGCTTCCTTTCCTAGCATATAAAACATTATAATAAAATCAAAATTATCTATTACCAGTATAATATCTGTTTTCAGCGCTATGGACCGAATTGTAATTTCTGATGTGGTGAAGTACTAGATAGTAACACGAGTGACTTAACCCTTAACAACAATACTAAATTGACAAGCTTAGTCCTAGCTGAGAGCTTGGTCAAGATGGGTGAAACCAAGAATTTAACGATACAAGCGGGATTAAACAGGGGAGAACCTTCCTCGTTTCACCAGCAAACTACTACTTGTGAGCTTGTAATGATTGATACACAAGAATCAACGCCAAGGGCAGCTTATCTAAATACAGCTGCGACGATTTTGAATACAGGGTTGAAACATCCATGCATAGCAAATCAGCATTTTGTTACATACATGGACTTGTGAAGTCCTGCTTCAGGCTTACCAGTTACCAATAATCGTGGCAAGAGCATTTTCCATCAAGAAAATGGTGAAATCTTGTTGTATCTCTCACAGTGATCTCCCGGCCTTCAATTGCTGAGATAAATTTTGTGGCTTCGTGGCAGTCACCACAAACTCTTAGATTCTTAAATACTTGAATCGGCGTACCCAACGGTAGTCGTATTAGCCCAAAGGCAATGGCCAATTTCTCACTGTGCCACAGAAGTAGCTGCTCTTTCTGCTCCTCTCCAACATCATGCAAAGCAGATTCAAGATCAGGCACGTATCCTGCCAACTTCATTTTCTTCTCTAGTTCGGTGAGTTTTTCATGTATGCGTTCCAGTTCAGTGTGAAGCCTATCTCCTGATCTGAACTCATGAACGACACTCTTTACCTCAATCCAGCTGTATCCAGGTGTTTTAATTACCTTATTTTCCTTCATCCATCTTCGAACTTTTGAAACACTTTCCCAGTTCTTTTTCGCAGCATAAACATTTGCAAGTTGAACATATGCAGCCGGGTTCCCAGGATCAAGACTAAGCAAGTTGTTGGCAGCAAACTCGGCAATTTCCGAGTTTTTATGTATTCTACATGCACCTAGAAGGGTTCCAAATATAGCAGAATGAGGTTCAAAAGGCATTTTCTTGATCAAATCCACAGCCTCAGTCAGCCTACCGGCCCGACCAAGAAGATCAATCATACTAGTATAGTGGTCTGGTCTTACTGCAATTTTGTAATCCTTCTGCATTTTCTCAAAATAACGAATCCCAACTTCAACTAATCCCGCGTGATTACATGCGGATAAAATGCCCACAAAAGTGATCCAATCTGGTTTTATTCCATTATTTCTCATTTCATCAAACAAACATAGAGCCTTCCCACTGACCCCATGTTGGGCATATCCAGAAATCATAGAATTCCAAGTGACCAAATCTTTAGACGACATCTCCTGAAACAACTTCCAAGCATCTTTCAAAATCCCACATTTGCAGTACATGCTAATCAAAGAAGTCCCCACCATTGTGTCCAAATACAAAGGGGACTTCTGCATAAGCTGATGCACCTGTTTCCCAAATTTTAACACCGATAGATTACTACACGCCAACAAAATGGTACTCAAACTCGATGGATTAGCTGGAATTCTTAACTCCAACATTTTCTTGAAAACTTTCAAACAATCTTCGCCTCTACCATTTTCAACATAACCTGCCATCATTGCATTCCATGTAACCAGATTCTTGTCCGGTGTTTCAAAGAACACCTTTTCTGCCAATTCAACTCTCCCACTTCTCATATATCCAGTAATTATAGCAGTCCAAGCAATGACACCTTTAACAGGAGCCTTTCCGAACAACGCTAATGCTGATTCCAAATCCCCAGTTTCTATATATCCTGAAATCATTGCATTCCATGTCACAAGATTCCTCTTTGGCATAGCGGAAAACAACTCCTTAGCTTCATTCATCCTCCCATGTTGCGACAACCCTGAAATCATGGTATTCCAAGACGCAATGTCTTTAACCAGCATTCGATTAAAGAAAACCTTTGCTTCCTCCACGTCGGAATTTTTTAAATAACATGCCAACATGATATTGTACGATACAGTATCTGGCGCTGGGATTTCATCAAACAGTTGTTGGGCTTCTTTCAACATCCCCGGCCTTTTCGAAAACCCCGCTAGAATTGAATTCCAGGTGACCGTGGTTCTCATTTTCATGCTCAGAAAAACTTTCATTGCTGCATCCAAGTCCCCACACTGAATATAAGAGCTAATCATTTTGTTAAACGCAATTATTTGGTTAGACTCAAATGCACAATGGTTTAGCTCACCATAAAATGGCGGTGATGAGGATTGGAATTGGATCGTGAAAGAATCGGATTCGGAGGGAAGTGCTTGTTGGTTTGAAACGGCATCTGCGCTTCGAATTCGGCCATAGAAGCGGGGTTTGAGATGTAGAGAACTTCTTGGCAAGAGGAATAATATTTGGAGGTCTGAAGTTCTAAAATGACGACGAAACATTTGACATGTTGCATGGGTTTGTTCTTGGTAATTCTAAAATGATAACCAAACATTAAAACAAAATTAATTTATAAAAATTATTTATACCATGTACAAGTTTACTTTTGAGGGATGGATTGGGTAAAATAATTTTGATAATTTAATATATATTTAATTTGATGGATTAAGTTGGTGATTGTAATTATATTAAGCGATAAATTATGATTTCACCTTTTTAAATACTATTATGATGTAAATATAACCATGTGACCAAAAAAGGAAAAAAATTTAAAAAATAAGCAAGAAAACAAAAAAGAAACAAAAATGAAAATATATAACTACTTACAAATATCATAGGGATTCAAATGCAATTTACCAAAAATTTAAGTGATCTAAAGGAAACAACAAATGGTGGGATTGATATTGACATAATAAGCACGTAAATTTAAAAGTTTTAAGGCAACTATGGACACCACCAAGTCCATGCACAAGTTCACGACACATGATTAAGTTCACGACACATGATTAATACGATGGATTTTGCTATTTCAATATTTCAAAATCCAATCTTTTCTCTCTTATTATTATAATATCAAGATGGACTAGGCAAACAACTTGGTATTGCCGACAGATTATGTATTTCAGGATTCAAGATCAAGCCCTTCGCCTTGCTTGTGTACAATCTTTTCACGTTTGATTTTTGTTCGTTGAGCAACTTCAATAAACTTCTCTTTGCATTTGCCCTAAATGGGCAATTTGATGCCAAAAACCCATCCACCAAGTGTAAGTAAGCTTCCAAATCATGGCAACAGGCTACATCTGCATGAGGCTTTAAAAATGGAGACATCTTGGTATCAACTCGGAGTTCCGTCCCGACGTGTGCGTACGCCCATGGCATACTTTTGTCGAGTGCATCAAGAAACTTTTGGGCTCCAGAACTTCGCAACTTGTTGTCGAGTTCTTCGCTCACAAACATGCCAGGAACTCGTGTGATCACGTCCTGAGAATTCACCACCCTTAGGACCTTAACGTTTCTCGAGTTGAGTCTATTTGCGAAAGCTCTATTTCCAACTCGAGGGCCGCCGAAGGAGAACACGGCAATTGGAGGCATGTTTGGTGCGCATGCACTCAGCTCGTCCCCCACCAACAAAGCTAGGGCGGCACCAAGGCTGTGTCCAGTTATTGTTATACTAAGAGTTTCATCTTTATATTTTTGGATTAATCGTTGAACTTCGTCAACTACTGATTGAGCTAAACTTGGGATATGACCATTAGCACCACGAGTCTTGAACAAGCTCAAAAACCCGCATTCCACTTTGGGTAATCCTCCATTTTCTTCTTCTTCTTGGGAAATGGGAACCAATAAATCTCTCATATTTTCGGCCCATTCGAGACAAGTGGCAGTCCCACGTAAGGCGATGATGATGTCTCTCCTTCCCATCCGTTGGATCTCCCTCCGATCATCACAAACAGCGACGTACCCCGCCCAACTCGAGCGTTGGGTCATCCACCCAAGATCCGGGGCCATGCCATCGACCCAACTTGGCAATCCCATTGAAGAGGTGGAATATAGGCTCTTCGTGACCTTGTAAGATTTGTCAGGAAGAGCCACGTGGCGCGGCCTCTGAGCTTCCTCCATTGACATGGACGGGTTTGAATGAAAGCAATGATACGCTGCCTGAATAAACTCCCCGAACCGGACAACTTCTCGCCGGAGATTCTCGTCTAGAGGGTCGAGTAAACCGGTCCAATCATTGCTACCGTGATACTCCCTCCACCGGATGCCAAGATTATTCCGAGGAGAATATTCCGGCGACGTGGAAAGTAGCCGCCGCAGCCTGTTTAAATGACGTGGTGACATTTCCTCCGCAGCCTTCATTTCCCGCCAAACTCCGGCCAAATTCAACCTTTCGAAGAAACCTTTAGATCGAGTTTCCAGGTGGTGTTCTTTCGGTAACGGTATTTGGTCGGGTGGCTCCTTTGGAGGCTCCGTCTGCAACAATTTTTCAAGGTTTGCAAGGTGCTTTGTGGTGATATTTTCTTGTTTTTGAGCTCGATTCTGAGGGTTTAGAGGCGAACCGGAGCATTGAAAGGCGGCGCGTCTGGCCTGGAAGAGCTGGAGCTTGGGCGCCGGAAGAGTGTATCCGATTTGCATTATGTTCAGATGGAAAGTCTCAACTATTAGTCCTTAGAGAGCGACATGCATTAAACTGGATTCAAGGGTGTTTATATAGAATTACTCTTTCCTAATTGCCCTTGGAATTTCAGTAATTCTCGCCCATGTCAAAATTTTAGTTGTAAAAAAATATATATAGTAAATGATACACAGTGTCGGCTGAACACCCACTCCCTCTTTTTTATATATGAAATGAACACAACTTTTTTTTAGTATTATCCTCAATTATATTTTAAATACATTTGAAGATTTTATTTTCTTAAAAAATAGTTGATCAAATTATTTTATAAAATTTAATATACTTAAATAGATCATTTTTTAAAATAAATAATTGATCATCTTTTTACTCGATATTTGTTGCTTCTTATGGGTACAAGAAGTACAAGGGTGTTTCTGGGAAATTACAAAAGTTGGTTTCTTGTCCAACAAATCGGCTTACTCGGTCTGTTCGACTAAAATGTCCCAAACAGAACAGGTGTTTTTTGTTCCATTCAAATTTCCATCAAGACATTTGATTTTGTTATCCAGGCATTTCACGTTTGGACGATGTTTCTACGTAATTGGACAAGACAACAACGTCGCCTAAATATATTTATTTTTAAAAATTCTTAAATCCTTGCTCGCTTATTAAGCATGACGGATAACTCAGCCTCCTGAGTCATCAATGGCGAGACTGCTCAAGCCACATTATTTTTAAATCTGTGTATATCATGAAATGGTTTTGGGAGAACAATTTCACTGCAATGGAGTCGAGAGCTTATTAATTATGCTGGAGAACAGGTAAAGGACAAAATATTATAGCAGTGAGACACAATTTTCTATCTCATGAAGCTGAATAAATTCTTGATATTCCTTAAAACAGATGTGGTGGCGATGATGTAAGATTTTGGATAGGAAGTAAGGATGTGAAATATGCTGTCAAGGGTGGCTATTTAAGGGAAAGAAACAGTTTGTCACCTCCTTCTCAATCCTTATATCTTAATCATTCGTGGTAAAAATTTGCATATTTTTACGACATGCTTCACGAGATTTTCTCCCTACTCCAGTAAATTTATCGAAGCATCATATCTCGACAGAATGTATATGTCTCTTTTGCAAAATTTACCATGCTTCTACGAGCCACTGTTTATTATTTTGTCAGGCTGTTCGGTTAGTATGGAAGCATATACACCTTTATTGTTTAGTTTAAAACTGCATCCAAGCTTCGTTCTTTGAATGTACTTTATTTATTTTGAAAATCTTTAATGACATTGCTTATAACATTAATGACAGATAGATTTGTTTCTTTTTCTGGGTTACTTACTCACCTGCTTTCGTGTTGTCTTATATTTTGACTTGGACAACGTATGAAACCCAAGTACTTGAATACCTAAAAAACCAAAAGTCTTGTGATGTTAAAGTCTTACCCAAAATTCCTTGAACCAAACAAAACTACTACAATTTAGTACGTACTTTTAGCATACATATCTGTCAACTTTCACAGAGCAGGCAGCGTAATTAAGCATTAAATACTCAAAATTTAATGGTTAATTTTTAGTATTTAATGCAAACTAGGAGTGTGCACTTTGCATTAATTAGTGCGCACATATGCATTGAATTGATTAACCAGTGGTGGATTGATAATGTTAAGAGCACAATCATATATA